>NC_091475.1:206230153-206488611 GCF_036971445.1 Narcine bancroftii
TCATGGTTTTTTTGATCTGGCTGAGGTTTTGGCTGTAGTTCTCCATGAACTCTTTCAATCTCAATGTCTCTTTGAAATTCGGTTATCCCCAAAGATTGCAGAATCTAACATTGCAAAAACCTCTTCATGTCTTAACCTTCATTCAATTTTTTGAGTTAATTGATCTTTTGTTGTGGCTGCTTCTACTTGAATTTCTTTCATTCCCTCTTTAACATTTTGAATTTCAAATTTGTTCCCTTTAATTGTTTTCTTCCACAACTTCAAATTTTTTTATCCATTTGCGACATCATCTTTCCACCTTTTTTGTAAAGCTCTTATTCTCAACTACACTCTCATGACACTTTTTCACTTCCATTGTCAATTGCACCAGCGATCGCTAAAAAGTATCCATAGATTTCTTCATTTCTGTTGTCGACATACAAGTCTCTTTCATTTTCTCCTGTTTTTTTTTAGTCAAAACTCTGTTCTATGAACATTTCTTGTTCTTCCTGATCACTGGAGCTGGAGGAGGCTTCTTGAGCTTTTTTGGACTGTTTCAAAACTTTTTTTAGAAAGAAAAAGGATTCCAAGTCTAACTCCACGTCATCACGTGGCGCGACCCTAACTGAACACAACATGGTCGATCCAGAGCTTTATGGAGCTGCAACATTACCTCGCCGCTCTTGAACTCAATCCCCATCTGATGAAAGCCAACACACTGCATGCCTTCTTAACCACCCTCTCAACTTGCGTGATGATCTTGAGGGATCTATGCACTTGGAACCCAAGATCCTGCTGTTCCTCCACATTGCTAAGAACCTTCTCATTTATGATAACATTTTCTGTCCTGGCATATTGTGGTCATTTAATTTATACTATTGTAGTGGTATATCTTATGTACCCATTTGGCTATAGTAAGTAGGAATTTGGTGCATTTGTAAGATCACACCTGTGTACAGAAAATCCCATGCTTTCCGGCGCTATGGGGATTAGTAGATGCCGAATGAGTGTATTTTCCAGTTGCTTGAGATTCGTGTTATGTGATTGCCAAACTTTAGTATTTTTTAAATTTTAATTGATTTTCATTGAATTTTTGCCGGTTGCTTGAGGCTGCCAGTTGATTGAATTCCAATTACAGGAGTCTTATTGTATATGGCAATAAACTCACAATACATTACATTACCTGGATTGGTTAGTTTGAGTTATCAGGAGAGAGTGAATAGCCTGAGACTTTTATCCCTGGAACGTAGGAGAATGAGGGGTTTACCTTGTAGACATGAGGTACATAGATGAGAAAAGTAGTCATCATATTTTTTTCACATTGTTGGAGGATCTAAGTCTAGAGGGTATAAGGATCTATGAGAGACCTGAGAGGTAACTTTATCAGAAGCGTTTTTGGAACTACCGGAGAAAGTGGTGTGTGCCTGAGGTGCATTGCCGCGGGCGATGGTGGTCATCAAAAAAAGATGAAACAGTGGGTTATGGGCTTGAGGTAGGGAAGGGTTAGATTGATGTGGAGTAGGTTTATATAGGTCGACACAATGCTGTGTTCCATGTTTGAAGTAATAGAGACTGGTATATTTGAAATGTTTAAAAGACATGTATACAAGTATTAAGGTAGGAAAGGTTTAACAGGATGTGCACCAAACCAATGCAAATGGGAATAGATCAGATGGAAAACTTGTTCAGGATGGATGAATTGGGTTGAAAGGCCTGTTGCCAAGGTGTAAAATTGACTGTATGAAATCTTAATTCTGCCTTGACTGTTCTCTACCCCAGGACAATCGATGGCCGAGACTTGATGCCTTTGCTCCAAGGTGACATTAAGCAGTCAGAACATGAATTCCTCTTCCACTACTGTAACAGATACTTAAGTGCTGTCCGCTGGCATCCAAGGAACAGTAAGTCTTTTCCAGTGCATTGTATTAACGTGGGATTTGTGTTTCCTTTTGTTCACTTTCTCTTATCCTTTGACATCACCTATAATTTTCTGGGGTCATTTGTGAAATTTTGCTGCTTTCCTAATTTTGGTAGGTGCCCCAGTCATTTTAAGTACTGCGGTTAATTAAAGTAGTCTTTAGAGGACAACCTGTTTAACTGCTTGCAAAACTTCCATTGATTTTGTTTTATTGAAAGAAGACAAATATTTCTGCATGCAAACCCATGTAGCGCAAAGGGGAGCCATTTATATCCTCTGGAACTTCACATGAGACATGAGGGGCTGAAAGTCATAGAGTCGTACTGCGCAGAAACAGGCCCTTCCATAAACAATCACAATAGAACAAATTAAAGTGAATTTAAAAAGATAAGTAGATAATAAATATTTTGTAGGTACTGTATTACAAAAAAAGAATGTGGTGGGTAACAATGGTGCAGGGTTGGATTTGTGGTATCAGAGTAGTTTGTGATTAGTGTAATGGGCTGAAGACCCAACTGCGCTGGGTGGGTCACGTCTCCAGAATGGAGGACCATCGCCTTCCCAAGATCGTGTTCTAGGGCGAGCTCTCCACTGGCCACCGAGACAGAGGTGCACCACAGAAGAGGTACAAGGACTGCCTAAAGAAATCTCTTGGTGCCTGCCACATTGACCACCGCCAGTGGGCTGATCTCACCTCCAACCGTGCATCTTGGCGCCTCACAGTTCGGGCGGCAGCAACCTCCTTTGAAGAAGACCGCAGAGCCCACCTCACTGACAAAAGACAAAGGAGGAAAAACCCAACACCCAACCCCAACCCACCAATTTTCCCCTGCAAACCGCTGCAACCATGCCTGCCTGTCCCGCAACGGACTTGTCAGTCACCAACGACCCTGCAGCAGACATGGACATACCCCTCCATAAATCTTCGTCTGTGAAGCCAAGCCAAAGAAGAAGAAGAAAGAATGGGCTGGGGGGTGTGGGGTGGTCTAGAGCAGTGGTTTTCAACCTTTTTCTTTCCACTCACATACCACTTTAAGTAATCCCTATGCCATAGGGCTCTGTGATTAGTAAAGGATTATTTAAAGTGTAAGTATAAGTGGAAAGAAGAAGTTTGAAATCCACTGTTTTAATCGTACCTAATTGACTCATTATGTGCACGGTTTTTCTCAAGCAAAATATTTCAGTAACGGTGGGTCTAGAGCAGTGATTCTCAACCTTTTTTTCCTTTCTGATACCTCCACGACCAGCTTTCTTAAAATAATTGCAAAATGGACCAAAAGATTTTCCCCATTTATTTTCTACCTTATTTTGATACTTCATGTTACCAAAATTTCATTATGTGATAGTTGTCTGCAAATGTAGTAGAATTTTGACCCTTTTGAAAAGTTTCACTTGGCTTTAATTTAAGATCTGGAATTAACATAACTGTCATTTTAACTGAATGTTTCCAAATCTCAATTTCTCTCTCAAATTCCCTTCTCCTTTCTCTTTCCTCTCTTCTCAGTATATCTCTTTCAGCTTTATTTTTTTTTCTATCTCTAGCTTAATCTGCTTTTGTTCTCTTTCAAATTCATTTCCTCTTCTGCTTCTCAAGTTTCAATTTATGTTTTCTCCTCTCTCTCTCTCTCTCTCTCTCTCTCTCCCTCCCTCTAATCTAAGTTTTTTCTATCTCTACCTCATGCTGTTTATCAGTTTTATATTTTTCTAACTCCATCTGTCTCAGCTGTAACTGCTGGTCAAGAAATTGTTTTAACTACTCTTCTCCAAAAATCTTTTATTTTACATAGTGTTCGGCTATAATTTTCTGAATCACTATTTTTTTCATCGACCCTTTTATCTCCCTAAGTTCCAACTCTTTAGCAACAACTCCTCCTTTATCACATTTTTCTATCTGAAAAGTTTGATGATTCCAAAATCTTTTTAATATCCATTTAGCAATTTTCACTTGGCTTACATTTAAGCTTTGTTTTTAAAACATTCTCGTCTGTAATTTTTACAGAATCTGACTAAGTTTGGAAAGTTTCACTTGGCCTCCATTTAGTTTTTGGGTTTAAAACATAATCAGATGGAATTTCTGCACCCTTTGACCAAATCTCCACTTTCAAATTTACACAAATTGGCGTTCCAAACGTTTACCAAAGCCCATTGCTGCTGTTCTGTTTCCACACAAACAATAGGCCTTTTAATTATTTTTCAAAAAGATTTTTAACCAACCAAATTGAATATTTTTCAATCAAATAAGCTCTCCTTAAGCTTAAATCTTTGGTTCTTATCACAACAAGCCCCCATATATGTTACGAACTAACATATTTTGTTTGGGACTAAAGGGACTTTGTTAGCACCAACAAAGGAACAGCAATGGAAAATTCACCAGACAATGGTAAATTCAAAATAATCATTTTTATTAAACTATTAATAGCAGTTGGGTGCAGGCTTGTGGGCCAAAAGGGTCTGTTACTGCGCTGCACGTTTAAATTTAATTTAAAAAATTAACGTCCTAGTATCTATTAGCATTCCAAGAATAGCTCCTAAAAGCTCTGAAATGCAGGTTAAAAAAAGGTGGGGGGGGGGGCAAGTGGGTGGTGTTGGGGCTTGATAGACAAGAACGTGAGAATTTACAATTCAGAGGGAAGTGATTTGGCCCATTGTTTCTTGGCTATTGATACTTCATGAGTACAATTCCGAAGATGGATCTTCATTTCTGTCTTTATAGGGCAGCACAGCAGTACATTAGTTACTGCCACCTGCCTCAAGGAGCTGGGTCCAATCCCAACCTTGGGTTCTGCTGTGAGTTGAGTTTGCCTGTTCTGTTTCTGTGATGACTAGGCTCCAGGTTCCTGTCACTTGGTTGGCATGTTAAGCAGCGTGTACAAAATCGTGCAGGTGAGAGGAAGTGGAAGTGAGGGAGGAGATGGTAGAGCTGATTGGGAGGCATGAGAAATGTAGACAGATTTTTTTTTAAATTTTATTTATAGATGCCATACAATCAATTACATTTCATTCACAAGTAATCATTCATGGCTTTTACAGGTTTAAAAAAGAAAATAGAAGATAAAGGAAAAAGAAGCCCACCCAATCCCCCCCGCCCCCCCAGAAACACTAAGAAAATAAGAGAAAAGACCTTAGCCCTCCCCCCCCCAAAAAAAAACTGGAAAAACTTAAATGTAGACAGATTATTGATGGTTGACATGGATAGGCAGGGACCAAGTGCCCGGGTCCATACATGGTGTACTGTGCACACTTGGTGGGATGCACTTAAATTAGCCCCCCACAGCACATACCTGTATAAGGGGCCCTAGGGACTGAACTCATAAAATATATTTTATGTTTTTAATGTAGTCAGTATAGAAGAAACCAACTAACTTTGCTTCACAGGGAAGGGCCCTCTACACTTTGAGCAGAGTCCTCAGGGGGCCAGAGCCAAAAAAAAAGGTTAACAATGGATATCTTAAAGGATAGAAACATATTGTTTGTGTGTGCTCTTGGCTGCATGTTTGTGGATGTGTATCTTAATGTTCGCTCTTGTGTGTGGGTGTGAGCACATGTGTGAGTGTGTGTGCTGGTCTGTTCTGTGTGCTTTTTCCACTGTGGTTCGTTTCCACATCCACTCAGTCACACAAATCATGCACCTTGTGGTCTCACCTGTCTGTTGTCCTCTAATGCAGCTATTCTCAACCTTTGTTCAGCTATGACCCCCACCCCCAGACTCTGCTCAAAGTTTATGGGCCCCTTCCCTGTGAGGCAGTCAAGTTTTGGTTTCTTCCAAGCTTCTCTCCTACGACTTCATAGAAAACATAAAGAAAACAAGGCTTTTATTGACATTTATTTTGGGCCCCCCAGAGCAGCCATTGAGATGGAGTGTTTGGATCAAAGGTTGGTAGTTTATCTTGTACAAGTCTTCACAGTTTAGAAGAATTCAGAAGGAAGCTCTGCAAACTGCACTGCTGTGCTGCCCTGGTAGAAGACCATCAGCTGTTGGACATTCACACATTCAGGGGAACCTCTTTCAGTTAACCAGAGAGTTGCCTCATTTGAGACACACTAGAACCTTGAGCAGACAAAGCGAAGCTGGAGAGACTCAGCATCCATGGAGTCGATCAATGTTTTGGCTTGGGACCATTTCTCGAATGAAGTGTTTATTGTCATCTTTACCATGGTTCAAGGAAAAAAAATTACTTCAGAACAGACAAAGAGTTGCTGGAGGAACTCAGCTGGTCAGACACCATCCATCGGTAGAAATAGTCAACGTTTCATAGAACAATATGGACCTTCAGCCCATGATGTTGTGCTGGGCTTTATGAACCTACTCCATTATCAATCTAACCCCTCCTTTCCTCACTGTCTATAACCCTCCATTTTTCTTGTATCTATGTGTCCAACTAAGAGTCTTTTAAATGTCCCTTTTGAATCAGTCTGTTCCACCACTCTGTTAAAAAAAACTTAATTCTGGCAAGCCCCCCTAAAATTTCCTCCACGCACATTGAACAGATGACCCTGGTGTTAGCCTTCGATGCCCTGGGAAAAATGGTGCTGGATGTCCACTCTATTTAAGCCTGTCATAATCATCTAACACCTATTAAATCATCTCTCTTCCTCTGTTCCTCCAAAGAGAAAATTCCTAGTTCGCTCAGCCTTTACTCTCTAAGCCAGTCAATATCCTGGTAAATCTCTACGCCGTCTCCAAAGCTTCCAAGACGTGATGAGGAATCCCAATCTGAAACATTAACTGAACATTTCTACCCACGGATGCTGAGTTTCTCCAGTTATCCTTTCACTGTTCATGTTTCCAGAATCTGGAGCTGTTGAGTTTCTCATACTTAAGTACAACAGGTAGTGCAATATTATGATACAGAGGTACAGAATATAGTGTTACAATAAAAACACAGAAATGCTGGGGGAACTCAGCAAGTCTCACAGCGTCCATAAAAGGTAAAGATATATTGCCAATGTTTCGGACCTGAGCCCTTCAAGGTAATAGTAAAAAAAGGACAGATATCTGAATTAAAGGCTGGGGGAAGATTGGGAGGGGAAGGAGTAGAGACCAACAGACAAAAGGATATGATAAGAGAACAGGAGAGAGGAAAGGTGAGAATTGATTTTGGCAATGGAGACAGAGGGAAAAGGGAGAGAAAGAACTAGAAGAAAGGAGACACGGGAAGAAGATGAGAAGGGGGGGGATCTAATGAAAACCAGAGAAGTTGATGTTAATGCCATCTGGTTGGAGAATGCCCAGATGGAAGATAAGGTGGTGTTCCTCCAATTTGCAAGTTGTCTCAGTCTGTCAATGCATGAGATCGTGGTCTGCCATGTCAGCAAGGGAATGGGGAGGGAATTGAAATGGGTGGCCACATAGTGTTACAATATCAAGAGCAGAGACTGTAGTGTTAGAAAGTGCAGGGCATAGAGAAAAGTACAGTTCAACACTGCAAGGACTGCATTGTTTACCAACTGTCCATGTAAGGGGCCAGCAGCAGGAAAGAAACCGACTTTGATCTTACTAAGGTGCAAATGGGATAGAAAAAGCATTAAAAGGAGGTTGTTGATCAAGTTAGATTTGGTAAGAACTGAATGGAGTTTGGTTTATTTAACTGTTTACACTTCAAAGGTCAAATTTATTGTCAGACATACGTACAGCCCTGAGATTCTATTTCCTGCAGGCCAGGCAGAATTCCTAATTACCAATAACTGTAAACTGTACTCAAGAAGAAAGAAATGTAAACAAACATTGTACGTACATCGGGGGGGTGGGGTGGGTGTGGAATCAGAATCAGGACTGCCTGGCTTGGAAATAGCTCCTTCCTTCAGGCTGACCTGATGAATGAATGGTATCCTGTAGCCACTCTTATTAACGAAATTGAAGAAATTATTCCAAGATATTTGTACGTTTATTTTATATTATATTTCTATGTATGAACGTGATTATTATGTACTGTTTGAGAAAGTGTGCACTGTGGTCTGGAGAAAGGCAGTCTCGTTTGGTTGTGGAAGATAATGAAGCCCCTCCATTTTATTCAGGTACCTGCCTGTTTTTTGCTCATGAAAGGTTCAGGCCTGAAATCTTGGATATCTATCTTTATATTTTCTACATAAAGAATACTGGGTGAAACAATATAAAGATAGTGGGCCTTAAGGAAGATGAAGAAGGCAAAGATATGAAAGAATTTATAAAAGAACGGATCCCCAGGGTCCTAGGAATGCCAGAATTGCAGGAAGGAATGGAAATAGAAAGGGCACACAGAACATTAGCCCCTAATGGTTTTAAACTAAAACCAAGATCCATTCTAGTAAAATTCCTGAGATATACGACAAGAGAAAATAGCCATGAGTTAAGGGTCAGGGGGCAACACTTTAGGAGAAATATTAGAGATGGCTTTTTCACTCAAAATGGAATGAACTTCCGAATGAGATAGTTGCGTCAGGGTCCCTTCTGTCATTTAAGAGAAGATTGGATGTGTACATGGAGGTGAGGGGGTTGGAGGTTTATTGGCGGTGAGCGGGAGGTTTGAGCTAGTGGAGTTGTTCTAGTGAACCGATGCGAACTTGAAAGGCCGACATGGCCTGTTTCCGCTCCGTAAATGGTTATATGGTTAACTGCTGAGTTCATCAATTTATAAATGTATAAAATTAATAAATTTAGACATACAGCCCATTAACAGGCGCTTTCAGCCCACGATCCAGTACTGCCCAATTACACTCAATTGACCTACAACCCCTGGTATGTTTTGAATGGTAGAAGGAAACCTGTGCCCTGGGAAAAAGCCCTGCAGACACAGGGAAAACATCCAAACTCCTTACAGACTGTGTGGGATTCGAAGCCCAGTCCTGCAACAGCATTGCTAACTGCAACTTTAACTGTGCTTCCCTTTCTCCACCACTTTTGCATATAGTATTGAACTGCAATCATAGCATCTGCAGACGTTGATATTTTAACTTGATAATGAACTTGATTGTAACTCTCACAGGCTCCCTTGTATGGAAGGCCCACTTCTTCACTCCTAATTTCAACCCTGAGGGGTCGCAGGGCTGCTTCGACACATTTGTTTGCTTCTGCCATGGAAGCTACATCACACACCACAGTCCGCCTTTGCTGTACAACCTGCTGAAAGATCCATCAGAAGCCATCCCCTTGACGCCCATCTCCGAACCCCGCTACCACCAAATCCTCAAGGCAATAAATGCGGCAACGCTGCGCCACCAGAAGTCTCTGACACCTGTGCCTGATCAGCTGTCTCTCAACAACGTGGTGTGGAAGCCATGGCTCCAGCCCTGCTGTAGTTCCTCTTGGCAGCTCTGCCGTTGTGACAAGGAGAAAGGCAGTTCTGCTTTGCAGGATGGACCAGGGAATTCAAGGGATTCCCCAATAGATGCTTGACCCAGATCGATGGAGGTACAAGCAACCATGTGGATTCTCTTCTCTTTCTCTCACTCTGTGCATTCTTCTCGTTCTTACTTTGAATGTTTCAGGTCTTTTTCTCCCTCGCCTTCTTCCTCATTTTTAAAATATTTTATTTAAAGTTTAAACAACCATGATTACATACAAAATACAATTGAAACAAGATAAACCATCAAAGCAAACATGGTTTATATAAAAAAAACCCTTCTATACCTACCCCTATCCCCTTACCGCACCCCCTCCCAACATCCCAACCCTTGAATACCCCACTATATTACCCCACTAACCCCTAAAAAGAAAAAGGAAGAAGGAAAAGAAGATATAACTGGAAAGAACACATTAATTAATCACCGTGTGATGGGGTTATCCTGCCACAACTAGGTCTAAATCTTTAAAGTTTCAAATCCAGATAAGGGCTCCAAACCTTCCTAAAAATAAAATACTTATCTCTCAAATTTTATGTTATTTTTTCTAAAGGAATATAAGATCTCAATTCTAAACACCATCTTTGTAAATTGAGTTCTATCTGGTCTTTCCACGTGATTCCATTACACACTTCCTCACAACCTCTAAAGCTACTCTTAAAAAAAGCTATTTGAAATTTATCCAAACCTATTTTCAAACAAATTTTACTTATGTTACTAATTTTAAAAATTGATGGGTCCAAAGAAAATTTGATTTAAAAACTATCTTGTAAACATTCACTAACCCGAGACCAAAAAGGTTTAGCTTTTTCACACACCCATATTGAATGAGGGGGCATGACGTGATGACATAGGGAGAAGACGTGGGTGTGGTGAATGTCTGCCAAGCTGCCTGTCTCCCCTCTGGGAATCCTTGCTGTACTAACATTGACTGTGCATTATCTCTACTGTTAAGGACACTTCCCTTGGATATAACTGTATATGCATCTATTGTCTTTCATTAATAAAAGCCACGATTATTGTTTGACCACATCATCTTTGTCTACTTCATCAACTGGCACTTCAATTTTATTAGCAGGAATAGATGCAGCACTCAATCCAGAGCGGCTGATAATCGACCAGTCTGCCCTGAGGGCCAGAGAAATTTTCAACCACTGGATTGCTTGTTTCGATTACTACACATTTTTTAACAGCATTGAATTCTTTTTTTTTCAATAAATCAAAACATATCTGGGTAAAAGAAGATCTTATCAACGTGGTCAATGAGGTGATACAGTGAGGCCACCTGAACTCTCTGCTGGGTGAGGTCCCTTTCGCCGTATCGCAAGGAGCTACCCCTCTGGCTATAGCACGGGATGTGGTGCTTGCTCGACACCAGTTGCTGACTAGATGCCTGAAACCCAGGGAAAGTGATGCTGCCTATGCACTGGCTCTCAATTCAATGGCAAAGGAATGTGATGTCAGGGTAGTCAATGTGCAACAACACCGTAATGTCTTGAAGCTGGATGCTTTAGTCAACAGGATTTACTCCAGTTACATCTGACAGAGGCTGCTGGAGACGGAGCCCTTAACCTACGACCGGGCAGTCACTCTAACCAAAACACTGAGAAGTGCCATGCAGTCCAATTAAATGCTAGAAACCGAAAAGGAAACATCCAGGAATGGTGGAACCCCAAAAGAAAGAAAAAGGCAAACTCCTGAAAAATGCTACTTCTGTGATAAGAGCTGGCACCCCAGACAGAAGTGCCCAGCTCAATTTGCTACCTGCAGCTATTGTGGGAAACTTGGCCACTTTGCTAAAGCGTGTAAGGCGAAAAGTACTCCCACTGATAAGAAAAAGAAGAGAAGCACCAAGAAAATGTGTCCTGGAGCTGCAGGAATGGAAGACAACTATGAAAAGGGGGAATCTTCAGACGAGCAGGCTGAATCGACTTCAAGTGATGGCGAGGTGAGATCCCCTGTGATAGCTCAATTGACTCCAAGGCTTGGGGGATGTCACAGACTGGAACGGTCAACTATGAAGGGGGAGGTAAATGGTGAGACTCCTGATTGTCTAATAGACTCAGGGAGTGCTGACAGCTACATCCACGAGAGAGTTGCCAGAGCCTTAAATTTGCGGAGATATCAGTGAACCAAAAGATACCGATGGCTTGTAGTGAACTTACAAAAACTGTACGGATCAAGTGTAAAGTTACTTTAAATTTGCAGAGACATTACCTGGCTGATGTGTGGCTCTATTATGCTGGAGCTTTGCGCCCCTGTATTACTGGGGTTAGATATTCAATCTCCGACGAACAATGTAGTGTTAAATTTCGGTGGGCCACTACCCACACTTACCATCCCCCGTGCTAGTTACTGCGGTCTGTCCACATTAATGATCAAAACTCCCTCCCTTTTTAGTAGTGCCGGCCGATTGCCACTAACCGTTCTTACAGCAAAGAGGATCATGATTTTATCAAAGCTGAGACCTAGAGATTGCTTAAAGAGGGAGTAATTGAACCCAGTAAGAGTCTGTGGCGAGCCCAGGTGGTAGTTATCAAAAATCACACTAAGAAACGACTGGCTATTGATTACAGCCAGACATTCAAACGTTACACTAACCTGGATGCCTACCCCTACCACGCATCAATGAAATGATTAATCAGATAGCACAATACAAAGTGTTCTCCACTATCGACCTCAAGGCAGCTTATCACCAAATCCCCATTAACAAAAAGGAACGACCCTATACAGCCCTTGAGGCTGATAGGGGATTATACCAGTTTAAAAGGGTACCTTCTGGAGTCATTAATGGTGTGTCCGTGTTTCAGAGGGAAATGGATAAGATTGTTAGGACGTATGAGTTACAGGGTACGTTTCCCTATCTAGATAATGTCACTATCTGTGGGAAAACACAGGCTGAGCACGACAACAACTTAAAGAAATTTTTAGCAACAGCTAAAGAAGTCAACCTTACATTTAACGAGGGCAAATGTGTGTTCAACACGAGAGCTACCCATTCTGGGCTACATTGTCCGCAAGGGCGAAATCCACCCCGACCCAGAACGAATGCCCCCCCCCCTTAAGAAGTTACCACCCCCAAACTCCGCAAAAGCCCTTAAAAGGTATATGGGATTCTTTTCCTACTACTGCAAATGGGTTCGGGACTACGCCACGAAGGCACACCCTCTGTTTGACATTAAATCTTTTCCCTCTCTCTCTCTCCAATGACCTTGAAAGCTTTCAAGAGAATTAAAGCTAATATTGCCAAAGCTGCAATCTCGTCCATTGACGAGGATGTCCCATTCCAAGTGGAAACTGATGCCTCAGATTGTGCCTTGGCAGGAACCCTTAATCAAAAGGGCATTCTTCTCCCACACGTTACACGGACCTGAACTTAAACATCCTGCCATTGAAAAAGAAGCCCAGGCTATTATTGAAGCTGTTCGCTACTGGAGACACTTTCTAGCAGGCAGAAAATTTACTCTTGTCACTGATCAGGAATCTGTAGCCTCCATGTTCAGTACTAAACACAAAAGTAAAATCAAGAATGATAAGATGGCGAATAGAACTCTCAACTTATAATTATGAGATCAAGTACAGACCGGGCAGGTTAAACGATCCCTCTAACGCATTGTCACGATCTGCTGCTGGTGCTCAGCTGGACGGGCTAAAAGAGATCCATAGCAGACTGTGCCATCCAGGAGTCACGAGATTATTCCACTACATAAGGGCTAACCACCTTCCTTACTCTCTGGAAGAAATCAGGAAATTGACTAAAAGCTGTCCTGTTTGCGCAGAATGCAAACCCCAATACTTCAAAGCTCCAGAGGCCACTCTCATCAAGGCAACCTGACCTTTTGAGAGGATTAGCTTAGTTACCTTCCAACAACAAAAATGTATATTTCCTTACTGTAATTGACGAATATTCCAGGTTTCCCTTTGCGATACCCTGCCCTGACGTCTCGTCAGTGTCTGTCATTAAGTCACGACAGAATTTTCAGCATTTTTTGTTTTCCCAATTACATTCATTCCGACAGAGGCTCAGCATTCATGAGCGCTGAACTGCGGCGAGCCCTGCTACAAACTGGGATTGCCAACAGTCGTACCACAAGCTACAACCCACAGGGCAATGGGCAGGTTGAAAGGGCTAATGCTACAGTCTGGAAGACTGTTAATCTTGCTTTAAAAACACATGGTTACCCTGTTACCCGGTGGCAGGAGGTACTGCCTGAGGCACTACATTCTATTCGGTCTTTATTGTGTACTGCCACACATCAAACACCTCATGAACGTATGTTTGCCTTTCTTAGGAAATCAGGATCTGTGATGGACTGGCCAGCCTGTTTATCTGAGCCTGGAACCGTGCTACTGAAGAGCCACGCTCGGGCGCGTAAAACAGACCCCCTAGTCCAACCAGTTCAGCTACTGCATACTAACCCCAACTACGCTCATGTTAAATTCCCAGACGGGAGTACTGACACTGTACCCCTAAGAGCTCTGGCCTCGCCTGGTTCGCCCCTTCCTCGCTCCCCTACTCAGAGTGAGCCTAAGATATTGGACTCACCCCCCCCCCCAGCCTGTGACCCCTAGTAAGCTTTCAGATGGCCATGCTGAGGCTCCACTGCCTCACGCTGGCGATTCTGGAGTGGGTCCAGAAGCCAGTCCTTCCCAAACTACAGACCCAGGACCTGTACCAGTTCCCAAGGTTGCAAAGGAGCGACCTGTTTTGAGACAAAGCACCAGAATTCGTAAACAACCTGATAGGCCGACATATTCATAAAACATTATATTTCGACTGCTTGCTAGATACTGGCGTAATTTGGCTTTTAGAGTATCTCAAGGCCAAACATGGTATCCATGTATCGCTTGCTTCAGTCTTTCCTAGCAGCTGTCCTTTTGATTTTAACCCTTCTTCTGCCAGGGGAGAGACTGTGGTGAATGTCTGCCAAGCTGCCTGTCTCCCCCCCACCCCCACCACCCCAGCTGGCAAGCCTTGCTGTACTAACATTGGCTGTGCATTATCTCTCCTGTTAAGGACACTCCCCCTGGATATAACTGTAGATGCATCTATTGTCTTTCATTATTGTACCATGAGTTTCTGCTAATAAAAGCCATGATTATTGTATGAGCGCATTGTCTTTGTCTACTTCATCAACTGGCACTTCAGTGGGAAGACACCTCCCCCTGGCAGAACTACTCAAAATACATTTTAAAAATATTTTTAGAAACTTTTGATTATACTGTCAAAGTACTTTAGAAACAGCCATGAAGAAAACTAAAGCTCAACCAGCAAAGAAAATAGCTACTAAACAGTTAACAGCTAGCGAAGAATCTGGGCCTACCTTGCAAGTGGAGCCTCCGGACTCAATTTCTTTTCATCCTCGTCCACAACACCAGTTCTCTGGTAGAATTCATTCTACACTGGCGCCGACTTCACGCATTCCTGCGGAAGAAGGCACCGGTGCTCGATATCGACCTCCCATCAAGATGAGCAATCGTGCAAGGGCTTTACACCCAGTATGGCCCAGGCTGCGGGGGGACCCGACCTCCCTCGGTCCATTGAGCCTGGACTGACGGGGTGGGTGGAGGGTCCGTACCCATAGTCGGCTTGAAGCAACCTTGGTATCGACAGAGGAAGAAGAGGTGGACATCGCTGGACCGGAAGAAGAGGAAGAACAAGATATGGAGGAGGAGGATACAGTCATATATAAGGGTAGGCCCATGGTGAAGCAGACTTTAAAGTTTAAGTCTGATCCTCACCATTCAGACTCAACTTTATCTATTGATTTATCCAAGCAGGTGGAGAACTTGGCCATTCAAATGAGTCAAGGGTTTTAGTTATGAAGGAATAGTTTGCTGATATGAAGGGGAAAATATCTTCTATTAAATTGGATGTGGCAAAATGTTTGAAAGCAGTGGACAAGGTTCAGGATAAATTTAAGAAGATTGAAGAAGAATTTAATGATTGTAAAGATTATGTGGACCAATGTAAAGAAAGGATAGGGCAGATGGAGGTTTTGTTTACTGGCTGGGAAATTCAGAAAAGTGATTTATTGAAGAAGATTGATGCCTTGGAGAATCAACATCGGAAAAATAATGTTAAAATTGTTGGCCTTCCGGAAAATGTTTTCAGAAGTGGATTCCTGAGATTTTAGGGACAGCATATTTCCCGAATGGTCTGGAACTGGACAGAGCTCACTGAGCAATAAGAAGGAAACCTCTCCCTGGTCAAGCTCCACGTTCTATTTTGATGAGATGTTTGCGTTATCAAGACAGAGAGTTGATTTTAAGACTTGCTGTTCAAAATGCGAGAAGTAATCAGGGCCCATTAGTGGGTAAAAAGAGTATTTTTTAATGCTGATTTGAGTCAAGTTGTAATTAAACGCCATAAAGAATTTAATTCAGCTAAGGCTGTTTTCTGGAAGAAAGGATAAAAATTTGGTTTTTGGTATCCTGCTGTGCTTAAAGGTTTTTAATGGAGATTTTCAATCTCAGATTTTCATTGATGATGCTGAAGCTCTTTCATTTGCTAATTCTTTACCTGATAATAAGCAGGTGCAAAGTCAAGAAAGGTTTTCTCAACAGCTTGTTTTGGTTCTGAAAGGGAAGAATGGGAAGCAGTAGATGGAATCTCAACAGTTGATTGATATTGGAATTGATGATGGCCAGGTTAATCAAGATCTGCATTTCATACTTGAAATGATTTTCGTATAGGTGGTTTGGCTACCGATCCTTCCGAAGTCGTCGGCCACCTTGCGGCATTGGTCACTCCTGTATAATTGAGGGGGGTAATACTATTATAGTATTTTTAAGGGGATTTTTTTTCTCTTTTTCTTTTGTTCTTTGAGGAGATCTTTGGTTTTGTTTGTGCTGTAGCCTCGGGGAGGTGCTTCTCCATTTCTGGTGGGGTGATTATTATGTCCTAATGGACTTACGGGGACAAATTATTAGTTATACTACTAAAATTAAGAAACAACATATGGCTGAGGTTAGTAAATTGGAGAAGGTGATAGAAATTTTGGAAAAGAATTTACAATGAAATTCCACAGAAGTTAAGAAAGCACACTTATTTAATATGAAACTCCGGTATAATTTGTTACAAACATAAATTTGAGAAATTATTGCAGAGAACTAAACAGCGATATTATGAGTTGGGTGAGAGAGCTCATAAAATCTTAGCTCGGCAGTTAAAACAGAGCAAACTTTTAGAACATTAAATGCTATTAGACATGATTCAATTATTACATATAAACCTCAGGAAATTAATGATGAGTTTTGTAAAATTTATGAAAAATTGTATACTTCTGAAGTGTTGGAAGATTAGGCTAAAATTGATATATTTTTAATCTGATTTATCTTTATCTTTTTTGAAGGATAAGGATATCAAGGATTTAGATTCTTCCTTAGCTGTTAAAGAAGTGATGGATTCACTTTGATCTATGCCTAATGGGAAGTCTCCAGGAGATGATGGTTTTACTTCTGAATTTTATAAAGAATTTCAGGACTTAGTAATTCCTTTATTGATGGATGTATTGAAATAGGTGACAGAGTTTGTTCTTTTCCGGATTCCTTTTCCAAAGCAATTATTCTTAAGAAGGATAGGAACGGGGGGCGTGGCAAGATGGCGTAAGGAACAGACGTGCCTTCCAGTCCTCTCCTGACTCTAACTTATTGTTTTGTCTTTAAGTGCCCGTTAAAACTCTTTAAAAAGTTTATAAATATTATGAGGTGTTGAATTAATACCTAATGGTACATTTATTAAAAAAAAGTAAAAGGAAACATCAACAGATTGTTAAAAAATTATATTTTCCGAAATTATCTGAGCCTGCTTGTTTACAAAAAGCCAGCGTGAAATGGATCCAGGAAAAGAAGCGAAGAATTTGCCATTGGAATTCCGCTCTGAATCCGTAAGTCTTTCTGAAGGTCGTTCTCAGCAGCCTTTAGAACAAAGGGCTGGCCGTGTGCCAGTATTTCAAACAACGTCTACTGTGAGTGCTGTTACTGAGACTTTGACTGCTGAATTAGCTGGGGCGCCACCAGCTGGAGAGTTAAAGAGTTGTCATTTGACTGCTACACCACCAGTTACAACAGCTCTTCCAGATACTGATGTAACAAAGCTTTTAAAGGAGGTTTGGATCAAAGATAACCCTGATCATCAGCCTCCTGACACTTCTGGGGGGTCTGTGGCAGGGGCTCTTACACGGAGTCAAACTGCAAGAAAAGCTACTAAATTAAAAGAAGGGATAGAAGGTCCTCTGATTCTACAAGAACAGCAGGATCCCACCATGTCTGGATCTACTGGTGTTGATATACTTTTCAAGAGTCTTGAACATAAGATATTTTCTTAAATGATGCATTTAGGTGATTCTATGAATAATCTTACTTCTAAGATTAATGCATTGGTGGATGTCAATACTCAACAGATGGCTGATTATGGAGCTTTTAAAGTCGAAACTATTGAAAGACTTGAGATGTGTGATCAAGGATTATCTGATGTACAAGATCAATTGCAAGATGTGAATAAAACAATTGAAACGCTACAGATTCAGAATAAAAATTTAGCAAGAAAGGTTGATTATTTGGAGAACCAATCTAGACGGAATAATGTGAAAATTGTCGGCTTGCCAGAAGGCATAGAAGGGCCAGATCCAAGAAAATTTTTCACTGAATGGATTCCACAAGTGTTGGGACAAGATAAGTTTCCTGAAGGTTTAATATTGGAACGAGCTCATAGAGCTTTGAGAAGGAGACCTTTTTCAGGACAGAATCCAAGACCTGTTCTGGTTCGCTGTTTAAATTACTGTGATAGAGAGACTATTTTACGTATGGCTGTTAGAAATGCACAGCAAAACAGATCTCCTTTGATGGTTCAGAGTAATCGTGTTTTCTTCTATCCGGATTTGAGTCAGGAAATTATGTTTCAACGACGTGAATTTAATTCTGTGAAAGAATTATTGTGGAAAAAAGGATATAAGGCAACATTTAGATACCCTGCGGTACTGAAGATTTTTCAGGATGGATATCAACCAAAGTTCTTTGATAATCCTAAAGAAGCTATGGATTTTGCTCAGTCTTTACCAATTACGCAATTCCAGGAACGACGTAGTCCTCCACGGTCTCCAAAGAGGGCAGAGCTGCAAGAAGGGAATCTGATTTCTGGAAGAAATGGAAGAAACGGTGGTCGCAATGGCAAAGTTGATTAAAAAAAAATTTTTTTTTTAAATTATTTTTTGTTGAGAAGATTTTAAATAGTGATGGGAGTTGGGAGAGGGAACTGGGTGGGCACCAATTTCCAGAAGTCATCAGCTGCGTGTGCGTTATCTCACACCCAATATTTTGGGGGAGTTACCGCATTAGGCGGTTTAAACAGGAGGAGGTAATTGTGACCTCCGACCTGTTTTTTTTTTCTTTTTAATTTTTGGGTTAGGGAGTGAAGCTTTTTTTTATTATCTTTTTTAAATAATTTTTAAAAATTTATATATAACTTTTTTTTTAGTTTTTGGTTGTAATTTCAAAGGGGAATTAAGGGGTTTTTTTTCTTCTTTTTTTGGGGGTTTCTTTTTTTTCTTCTTTTTTTCTCTCTTTATTTCCTTTTTGTTTGTTTGTTTTTTGTTGTTGTGTTTTATTGAGTGTAAGAAATGTCTAAATTGAAGTTTGCTTCTCTTAATGTTCAGGGTTTAAATAATCCTATTAAGCGTAAGAAAGTACTTGCTTATTTAAAAAAATTAACGATGTAGTCCTTCAAGGTCTCCAAAGAGAGTAGAGATGTAAGGTGGGATCCAGATTTTTAAAAGAAATTGAAGCAATGGTGACCGAAGTGGTAACGTTGTTTTAAAAAAATAAATCTTTTATCTTTTTTTTTTAGAAGAGTTTAAGTAGTTTAAAAAATGATGATAGTTTAATGAAATGGGAGTTGGGAGAGGGAACTGGGTGGGCACTAGTTTCCAGAAGTCATCAGCTACCTGTGAGTTATCTCACACCCAATATTTTGGGGGAGTTACCACTTTGGGCGGTTTAAACAGGAGGAGGTAGTTAACGCTTTGGGCGGTTTAAACAGGAGGAGGTAGTTGTGACCTCCGACCTGTTTTTTTTTCTTTTTAATTTTCGGGTTAAGAAGTGAAGGTTTTTTTTAATTATTTTTTTAAAATAAATAATTTTTTTTTAACTCTTTTTGTTTCCTGATTGTAATTGAGAGGGAATTAGGAGGTTTTCTTTTCTCTCCTTTTTTTTCTCTCTTTTTTTTGGGGGGGTTTATTTTTTCTCTTTTTTCTCTCTTTTTTAAGAGGATGATGTCACAGAAGATAATAAGTCAAAAATTGAGGATGTTGAATTAGATGAAGAGGAAGATGAGGGGAAAGGTGATAAGAAGAAAAAGAAGAAAATCAAGTACAAATACATTGAGGGAGAAGAGTTTAATAAAATTAAGTTAATTTCGATAGAGAATTTTGAAGATGTTATAAATGAAGAATATGGAGAATTTTATAAGAGTTTGAACTTTTTTTTTCTTTTTTTGTATAAGGGGAGGGGAAGGGAATAAAAAGTTTATCTGATTGTTTTTCTAAGGGATGTTTTTGTTCTCTCGATGAATTATAAAGGAAACTTGGTATTAATGAAAATTCTTATTTATGTATTATTAATTATGATTTTTTTGTATAACAGATATGTGGTTGATATATGATTTTAATATTTGAACTTAGTTTTAAAGTGGATTTCATTTGTTAAATACATGTATTATGTTTGATTTAAATATATGTTTAAGGGTATTATTTTAATATTGATTTTTTTTGTTGTTAGTAAAATTTTTTGTTGTTAAGTTTTATCCTTTTTTTTGTAGGTGGGGTTTTTTCTATTTTATTTACAACATTGTTAATTAATTCTTCACTCTTTATTTTGGGGGGAGGGTTGGACTAATTTTAAATTAGACGATTAATGTTTTGTTATAATTATTGCGGGGTTAATTTGTGTAGTTTAATGATGTAGTATTCTAATTTTTATCATCTTATTTTTTTATTATTTCTTTAAATGTAATTTTTATTTTATTCATGTCATAAAATTTTAAATAAAGTTTAAAAAAAAAGGATAGGAACCCATTAAAAGCAGGGTCTTATAGACCTATTTTGTTATTGAATGTAGATTATAAAATTGTTGTCAAGGTTCTAGCTAATAGATTAGCTAAATATTTAACCAGATTTACATCATATAGATCAAATGGGTTTTATTAAAAATCGATATTCAGCAGACAATATTGTAAAGTTGATTAATTTATGTTTCTGGGCAGCTATCTGACCAACAAATGGTTATTTCTCTCAATGCAGAGAACGTCTTTGATACAATGGAATGGAGTTTTTCACTTAAAGTTTTTGAGAAATTTAATTTTGGGCTTTTTTTATGGTGGGATTAAGGCTTTATATTAGAAGACCTACTGCTGGAGTTGTGACAAATGGACAGGTATGTTTGTGTGTAATCCCTGTGATGACTTCCTCTCATGGGCAAATAAAGGCCATTTGTTACAACCAACTTGAGTTCAGACTCATTGCTTCTCTGAACTTGTTCTTCACATCACATGTACAGTTCCCAGCAGGGAAATCCCATCGGTCCCATACCCTGCAACTTACTTCCCAATGGTTCCCTCCCTACCTGAGTGGTGAGTTACAGCAACTAATTAATCTACCAACAAGCCTTTTTGAGCAACCTGGACCACCCTCATGGAATCAAGCACTTTGGGCCTACATACTCAGATGGGCCCATAGCCCTTGAAAACCTTCCTATCCATGTTCCAAACCAAATATCTACATAGAGCTCTACAAGATTCTGAGAGGAATAGATAAGCCAGAACTTTTTTCCAAGGGCCAGAGGACATCTGTACAAAGTGAAAGGAGGAAACTTTAGAGGGTAATTTTTTTTATACAGAGAGTTGTGGGTGCCTGGAATGCCTTGCCAGGGGTGGTGCTGGAGGCTGAAATGTTAGGGGCATTTAAGAGATTCCTAGACAGGCACATGGACGAAAGAAAAATAGGTTACAAGGTAGGAAGAGTTGAGTATATTTTGGTAGGAATATATAGGTCAGCACAACATCGAGGGCCAAAGGGCCTGTAATGTGCTGATATATTCTATGTTCTAGTTGTACCTGCCTCTACCACTTTCTCTGGTGACAATGTACCCACTACCCTCTGTGCGAAGAAGGTGTTTCTCAGATCTTTTAAATCTATTCCCTCACCTCATATCTATGCTCTCCAGTTTTAGAATCTACACCCTTTAGTGTTAGAAATCTGTCCTCATTTTATTACTACAACCTCTAATTGTATAAATCTCTGCCCTTGAGATTTAGAAGTTCATTCCTTCTAGTTTTAGAGAACTCTGCCCTTCTATTTGAGATCTCTGCCATCCAGTTTTAGAGATCTTTGTCCTTTAGTTTTAGAATGTATGCCTCCAGTTTTAGAAACAGTTGGCCTCCAGGTTTAGATTTTTTTTTTTAAATTTAGGCTTACAGTATAGTAACAGGCCCTTCTATCCCATGAGCCTGTGCCACCCAAGTACACCAAGTATCCTCCAAACGCCATATGTTTTTGAAGGTTGGGCACTCAACATCTTACTTGCCAGGAAGACGCAACAGCGACTGAACTTCCTGAGAAGACTGAAGCGGGCCAGGCTACCGGCCACCATCACGTCAACCTTCTATAGGAGCTCTACCAAGAGCGAACTGGCCGGTTGCATCACTGTGTGTTATGGTTGGTGCAGAGAAATGGATCAGAGGTCAAGTCTCAGGGCATAAGAGTCTCTCTCTCCCCCCTCATCTTCGTGATCTACCAGGAGTGTTTTTTGAAGGGCACGCACAAAATCATCGAGGACCCCTTCCACCCTGCACACCAGCATCTTTCAGCTGCTCCCGTCGGTAAAGTGATACAGGAGGATCAGAGCCAGCACCATTGGGCTGAGGAACAGCTTCTTCCCATGGACAGTGAAAATGACCAAAGGGATGGCTCACACTAACCATCCAAAACTTTCACTTGTTCAAAACAATTTTTTTTTAATGAAATACTTGTCTTGCATATATATTGCTTGTCTCTATGTGTGTTATGTCTGCTTGTGTGTCTGTGTGTTTGGCACCGAAGACTGGAGAACACTGTTTCATCAGGCTATACTTCTGAAATCAAATGACATTAAACTTGACTTCAAACCGGAGCACCCAGAGGAAAACCACACAAGCATAGGAAGAATGTACAAACACTTAGCGCTGGTTTCGAACCCAGGTCACTGGCACTGTAATCCTTGCCCTCTTGTTTTAGAAATATTTGGCCTCTATTTTTAGAACTTATGCCTTCTAGATTTAGAGATCAGTGCCCTCTAGGGTGATAAATGTATGCCTCTAGTTACAGAACCAGGGACAATGTGAAAAATTCACACAGACGACACTGGAGGCTAATATCAGCCCGATGTTCTGAGAGCTGTGGGCGACAACAATAACAACCACCTTTACCCACCAGACGCACATTCCCCACCTCCTTCAAATTGCTCGAGTGCTCTTTATTTAAACTTAGACATGCTCACTCCAGTGAGCAGAGTTCCCGGTGACTTCATCTCTCCTCATAGGCAAACCCAGTAATTCTCAACCTTTTTCTCTCCACCCACTCACATCCCTCTTTAAGTATTCCCTATCCCATCAGTGCTCTGTGATTAGTAAGGGATTGCTTAAGGTGGGATGTGGGTGGAACGAAAAAGGTTGAAAACCATTGTTTTAATCGTACCTAATTGATTCGTTACGTGGACGGTTTCATAACTCCAAAGGAAATGGACCAATGACAATTTTTATCAAGCAAAATATTTCAGTAACAATTGGGTCTAGAGCAGCGATTCTCAACCTTCGCTTCCCACCCACATATACACTGTCACTAACAAATTGTTGGCAGGATGATGGGGAGATCTCTTTGGGGTGAGGCATGGGCAGATCATAGATTGAATTGGCCCCTTCTGCACTACACATCCTATGGACACCAGCTCCCAGTGCAGTTTCTCCTGCACCTTCAGCAGTCCTTCATAGGAGCTGAGGTTCGCACAGCTAAAAATATAACAGCTATTCCCCCACAATTCTGCACAGCCACTAATTTGATTTAATTTCTCCAGGGTGAGATAGTTGAAAGCATCCAGCATGAAAGAATTACCTGGACAGATGAAATATTGCATTGTAATCTATGAAGATGGCAAAAATGTCCAAAGTTAATATTGTATATAATTTAACTGCATTTTTGCACAACTCACCGCATAAAGAATTTGCTTATCAATTGATATTGCAAATTAAAATAATTTGTCATGTTTGGTGGATAAAAATGTTCTTATTAATTCCTTTCAGAGTTTTTGTTTTTATGATGCTCTAGGGCCTTTCACACACAATGGGATGACCCCAGTGTTATTTATCATGTGTACTGTGACAGAGTATATAGAGGTGTTTGGGAGATAAATTGGAAAAGGTTTGTTAGAGCAGATCACACACAACACTTTAAGACAGAATTTTTGCAGGAGCTTTTGCAAGGGGGCTCAGAGACTCAAGATGGACTGTTATTTGCAAAAGGCAACAAATGTAACAACAGGCAGTAGCAGCTCTGTCTGGAAAAGAGGATTTACTGTCTGGAAGGTCATGTGATGTTTGCAGGCAGAGAGCAGAAAAGAAGGGGCTTTGCTCTCAGAGTTGGAGACAGTGTGAGAGAGAGAGACAGACAGACATCTTCTCTGCACTCTTTCATTTTTATTGATAACGATCCTGTAGTTAGGAGACCAAACGACAGTAAAAGTCCAAAAACCACCGGAGAATCCGGACTTCTCCAAAACTCTCAGCTGAAATCCGGACTTCTCCAAAACTCTCAGCTGAAATCCGGTCCACCCGACAATCCAGACTTCTCCAAAACTCTCAGCTGAAATCCGGACCACCCAACAACCCAGACTTCTCCAAAACTCTCAGCTGAAATCTGGACCACCCGACAATCTGGACTTCTCCAAAACTCTCAGCTGAAATCCAGACCACCAGACAATCTGGACTTCTCCAAAACTCTCAGCTGAAATCCGGACTTCTCCAAAACTCTCAGCTGAAATCCGGTCCACCCGACAATCCAGACTTCTCCAAAACTCTCAGCTGAAATCCAGACAACCCAACAACCCAGACTTCTCCAAAACTCTCAGCTGAAATCCGGACCACCCGACAATCTGGACTTCTCCAAAACCCTAAGCTTTTGTGTGCCTGTGAACGTGCAGAAGCTGTACCAGATGCACAGCGGCAACAAGCAACCGTGTGGAGGGTTGTGGAAATGTAAGAAAAATCTATTATTTTGTATGAAAAACTTTCTTTAATAAATTATCAAAATGTACCTATTTATTCTACTTAAATTTGAATTTTAAAAGTACTGCCCGAGAACCCAGAAAATCTCAAAATCCAGACTGTCCCAATCCTCAGGTGGCTCGGATTTTAGGTCTTTTATTGTCAGCGTGGGTTTCCTCTAGGTGCTTCAGTCTCCTCCCAACCTTCAAAAACGTACATGGATCGGTCCATTTGTGGGCATAAGTTCGTGCGCTGGAAGGGCCTGTTACCGTACTCTATGTCTAAATTTACAAATATAAAATTTAAATTAAAGAACAATAACAAATGAACAAATGTAGAGTAGGGAGTAGTGGTAAAATAGTTCAGCTATGGAGAAAAATGTATGCAAGGAATAGAGAAAAAAAGAGTTAAAATTCAAGTGTGTTTATTGTCACATGTACCAAGATGGATTGTTTTGCGAGCAGGCCAATGAAGCATCGATTATATAGAGCAGACCCAGTACAGACATGCAGAGTTACAGAGATCAGTTGGTACTGAGCAAAGGCAACATGATTTTACTACTGAGAGGTTCATTGAGGAGTCTGATCATGGCGAGAAATTAAGCGTCCTTGAATCTGGCGATTGTTACAAACTAATAAAACCTTACTAGTGTACTCACAAAGGAACAGCAATGGAAGATTCACCAGACAATGGTAAATTTTAAAAGTTTTTATTAGACTATTAAGAACATAACATTTCTTACTTAACTCTAAATTTAACCCCACTTTGCGCAAATGTAAATGTGTTAACACCAAAACCATTACAGTTTAAGCTGGATTCTGCAAAAGTTCAGTTTCAAACATCTTGTTGAACTTGAGGATCCTTTTAAATTGCAGTTCAGAAGTAATTATGAAGCACTTTTAAACATTATATTTTCAAATCTCTTTAAACTCACAAGCCTCTTGATGAGCTGTCTTTCAGAGAGATGTTCTTCATAAGTGTTTTCACAAGTTTCCCCCTTTCTTGTTAGGGTTTCAAACTGTGATCTTCATAATGAGTTATTTCTGAAACAGGAGCAACCATCTTCTGGGCACACGAGGCTGCCTCTCTTTTCATAAAAGAGCCGTTGGAAATGGTCTTACTTATTTCAAAGCCACTTATGTTGTGTATCTCCTATAATAAGGATAATACTAGTCCTTTCCTTTCAGAAGGTCAGGTGTTCCTCAGTCTTCTGTCTTCTTAGTCTTTTTCAGTCTTCTTCTGCCTTCTTCTGATGAAAATGTCTCTCTGCCAAGAGTATATAGTTCTCTAACATCATGTGATGTTACATCATCAATGAGATCAGTCCTAAATTTCTGGAAACCATGTGAATATTTACTGGAATCTTTAACAGTTGCTAGCTCAAGTTTCTTGAGAACCATGTGACATGCATAACTCTGGCTTACAGACGTCACGACTCCAAAATATGACTTCACTTCTGAATGTTTTTTTAATTAATTTATTTAAAAATTTTGACCATACATGTAATCAAAAATACAAGTACAAAAGTAAATCCAGTATTTTCTTCATGATGGTTATACCCAACTCCCTAACCTCACACCCACCTAAGAAAGCCCCAAAGAAAAGATAGACTTTGAAAGAAAAGTAAGAAAATGATAAAGAAAGAGAAAAGGAGGAAAAAGGAAAGCAAGCTGGACTGCTGAAAAGAGCTGCACACTCCACAGATCACACATTCATTTCAATTAATTTTCTTTGGAGCAGATCAGCACACGTTTTGAGGATTACAATGAACATAATTAAAAATTTACACCAGAGATTAGTAAATATGAACACCAAATTTGTAAAAATACGTCATACTTCTTAAGTTATAGGTAATTTTCTTGAGGGGAATACAGCTATGCCTCTTGGCATTCCAACGTGCCATACTTAGATGTGAAACAGACTTCCAAGCAACAGCTATATATTTCCTGGCCAATGCCAATGCAGGTTTAACAAATTTTGTTTGATGTTTGGATAGTTTCAGTTTAGGTCTTATCCCTGTAATATCCCCCAGTAAAAATCATTCTGGGTTTTGTGAAAATTTTATCCCTGTGATCTGCTTTAGGAAATTTCCTAGATCAACCCAAAAAGGCCTTACTTTAGAACATAACCAAGTTGAATGTAAAAACATTCCTGCCTCCTCACCACATCTAAAACATCTGTTTGATAAGTCTGAACTAGTTTAATTTCTGTGGTGTGAGACATAATTGATGCAAAAAAATTATATTGTACTAATCTGTATCTTACATTTATCATGTTAGTGATACTATCTCAATGTAGTTCAGACCAGGTTTGAAGTGCCAGTTGATGAAGTAGACAAAGACGATGTGGTCAAACAATAATCATGGCTTTTATTAGCAGAAACTCATGGTACAATAATGAAAAACAATAGATGCATATACAGTTATATCCAGGGGGAGTGTCCTCAACAGTAGAGATAATGCACAGTCAATATTAGTACAGCAAGGCTCGCCAGAGGGGAGATAGGCAGCTTGGCAGACATTCACCACAGTCTCCTCCGGCAAAGAAGGGTTAAAATCAAAAGGACAGCTGCTAGGAAAGACTGAAGCAAGTGATACATGTTTGGCCTTGAGATACTCTAACAGGCAAAATACACCAGTATCTAGCAAGCAATCAAAATATAATGAGATGTTTTATGAATATGTCAGCCTATCAGGTTGTTTACGAATTCTGGTGCTTCGTCTCAAAACAGGTGGCTCCTTTGCAACCTTGGGAACTGGTAGAGTTCCTGGGTCTGTAGTGTGGGAAGAACTGGCTTCTGAACCTGCTCCAGAATCGCCAGCGTGAGGCAGTGGAGCCTCAGCATGGCCATCTGAAAGCTTACTAGGGGTCACAGGCTGGGGGACGGGGGGTGAGCCCAATCTCTCAGAATCACTCTGAGTAGGGGTGTGAGGAAGAGGTAAACCAGGCGAGGCCAGATCCCTTAGGGGTACAGAGTCAGTACTCCCGTCTGGGAATCTAACATGAGTGTAGCTGGGGTTAGTATTACAGTAGATGAACTGGTTGGACAAGGGGGTCTGTTTTACGTGCCCGAGCGTGGCTCTTCAGCAGCACGGTTCCAGGCTCAGATAAACAGGCTGGCCAGTCCATCACAGTTCCTGATTTCCTAAGAAAGGCAAACATACGTTCATGAGGTGTTTGATGTGTTGCAGTACACAATAAAGACCGAATAGAATGTAGTGCCTCAGGCAGCACCTCCTGCCACCGGGTAACAGGGTAACCATGTGTTTTTAAAGCAAGATTAACAGTCTTCCAGACTGTAGCATTAGCCCTTTCAACCTGTCCATTGCCCTGTGGGTTGTAGCTTGTGTTACGGCTGGTGGCAATCCCATTTTGTAGCAGGGCTCGCCGCAGTTCAACGCTCATGAAAGCTGAGCCTCTATCGGTATGAATGTAATTGGGAAAACAAAAAATGCTGAAAATTCTGTCAAGTGACTTAATGACAGACACTGACGAGACGTCAGGGCAGGATATCGCAAAGGGAAACCTGGAATATTCGTCAATTACAGTGAGAAAATATACATTTTGTTGTTGGAAGGTAACGGCCCTTTAAAATCTAAGCTCATCCTCTCAAAAGGTCGGGTTGCCTTGATGAGAGTGGCCTCTGGAGCTTTGAAGTATTACAGTTTGCATTCTGCGCAAACGGGACAGCTTTTAGTCAGTTTCCTGACTTCTTCCAGAGAGTAAGGAAGGTTGTTAGCCCTTGTGTAGTGGAAGAACCTCGTGACTCCTGGGTGGCACAGTCTGCTATGGATCTCTTTTAGCCCGTCCAGCTGAGCACCAGCAGCAGATCGTGACAATGCGTCAGAGGGATCGTTTAACCTGCCCAGTCTGTACTGGATCTCATAATTATAAGCTGAGAGTCCTATTCGCCAGCGTGCCTTCTTATCGTTTTTGATTTTACTTTTGTGTTTAGTACTGAACGTGTAGGCTACAGATTTCTGATCAGTGACAAGAGTAAATTTTCTGCCGGCTAGAAAGTGTCTCCAGTAGCGAACAGCTTCAATAATAGCCTGGGCTTCTTTTTCAATGGCAGGATGTTTAAGTTCAGGTCCGCGTAACGTGCGGGAGAAGAATGCCACAGGTCTGCCCTTTTGATTAAGGATTCCTGCCAAGGCACAATCTGAGGCATCGGTTTCCACTTGGAATGGGACGTCCTCGTCAATGGACGAGAGTGCAGCTTTGGCAATATCAGCTTTAATTCTCTCGAAAGCCTTCAAGGCCATTGGAGAGAGAGGAAAAGATTTAGTGTCAAATAGAGGGCGTGGCTTCGTGGCGTAGTCCCGAACCCATTTGCAGTAGTAGGAAAAGAATCTCATACAGCTTTTAAGGGCTTTTGCTGAGTCTGGGGGTGGTAACTTCTTAAGGGGGGTCCATTTTTTCTGGGTCGGTGCGGATTTAGCCAATGTTAGAACAGCAAGGCTTGCCAGAGGGGAAACAGGCAGCTTGGCAGACATTCACCATAGTTTGCTCGTTGATTCACTTCTGAATCTTTTGTAAGGGTGTGTGTGTAACCCAGCTCCAAGCCCACTACATTATCTCAGCCATATTTATAGGAAATATAGCTTAACATTAACCTAAATATTAATTGCGTGAAGCAAAGCTGCGTCCTTGCACCAACCCTCTTTTCAATCTTCTTCAGCATGATGCTGAAACAAGCCATTAAAGACCTCAACAATGAAGACGCTGTTTACATCCGGTACCGCACGGATGGCAGACTCTTCAATCTGAGGCGCCTGCAAGCTCACACCAAGACACAAGAAAAACTTGTCCGTGAACTACTCTTTGCAGACGATGCCGCTTTAGTTGCCCATTCAGAGCCAGCTCTCCAGCGCATGACGTCCTGTTTTGTGGAAACTGCCAAAATGTTTGGCCTGGAAGTCAGCCTGAAGAAAACTGAGGTCCTCCATCAGCCAGCTCCCCACCATGACCACCAGCCCCCCCACATCTCCATTGGGCACACAGAACTCAAAACGGTCAACCAGTTTACCTACCTCGGCTGCACCATTTCATCTGATGCAAGGATTGACAACAAGATAGACAACAGACTCGCCAAGGCAAATAGCGCCTTTGGAAGACTACACAAAAGAGTCTGGAAAAACAACCACCTGAAGAAATACACAAAGATCAGTGTGTACAGAGCCGTTGTCATACCCACACTCCTGTTTGGCTCCGAATCATGGGTCCTCTACCGGCATCACCTACGGCTCCTAGAATGCTTCCATCAGCGCTGTCTCCGCTCCATCCTCAACATTCATTGGAATGACTTAATCACCAACATCGAAGTTCTCGTGCTGGCAGAGTCCGCAAGCATCGAATCCACGCTGCTGAAGACCCAACTGCGCTGGGTGGATCACGTCTCCAGAATGGAGGACCATCACCTTCCCAAGATCGTGTTCTATGGCGAGCTCTCCACTGGCCACCGAGACAGAGGTGCACCACAGAAGAGGTACAAGGACTGCTTAAAGAAATCTCTTGGTGCCTGCCACATTGACCACCGCCAGTGGGCTGATCTTGCCTCCAACCGTGCATCTTGGCGCCTCACAGTTCGGCGGGCAGCAACCTCCTTTGAAGAAGACTGCAGAGCCCACCTCACTGACAAAAGACAAAGGAGGAAAAGCCCAACACCCAACCCCAACCCACCAATTTTCCCTTGCAACCGCTGCAACCGTGTCTGCCTGTCCCGCATCGGACTTGTCAGTCACCAACGAGCCTGCAGCAGACATGGACATTACCCCTCCATAAATCTTTGTCCGTGAAGCCAAGCCAAAGAAGAAAGATGAATATTAACACAGATCCATTACCACAATGTATGCTCTCACACTCATGAATCCCCTTCCTGACTGGGGGGGTGGAGGGGGGGGGTTGAAGAGAGTGAGGCTGGAATTGGAATGATGGCTAGCGTTGTTTACCTTTTACTTGCTGTGGATCCTGCGTGACCTTCTGAGTTTCTCCAACATGTTTGTGTATTGCACAGATCTGCAACTTCTTGCAATTCATTGATAACTAGAGAAGTACAGCCAGTTGTCCAAGCAGTTAAGATCATAAATTACAGGGTGGCACAGTAGCCTAGCGGTTAGTACCACACTGTTACAGAGCCTGCACCCTGGTTTGAATCTTACACTGTCTGTCAAGAGTTTGTACATTCACCCTGTGACCTGAGTAGGTTTTCCCCGGGTGCACCGGTTTCCTCCCCCCTTTCAAAAACGTGCGGGGGTTGTAGGTTAATTAGTGTATTTTGGCGGCACGGGTGAAAGGACCTGTAAACATGCTCTATCTCTCTTTTTAAAAGTTTTTGGTCATAATACAACTGTTACGAGCCCAGAGGACCCCAAAAACCCATCAGGAATAGATATTCACCAAGACAAATGATTACTTAAACAAAAGTTGCTTTTAATTATCTTTAAACATGAACATAGAATCACACTTTAACTTATCTCTAATGACTTAACTAACCTAACATAACCCCCTTCTAATATTAAGTGCATGTGTATGTAATGTGTGTGTAAGTTCAGAAAAGCTCTTTGGGTTCACAATCCAATCTCACTTCTCATTCCTCCAAGTTCACTGGTTGCAGGTGATTCTTATACTGTGCTTGAAAGGTAAATGGTTACTGCTCAGGAACATTCTTGTCGGTTTAGAGAGAGATTTGTTGTTCCAGGACATCCACAACTGATTCCTTTTTAATTAGCCACTCCAGTGTCTAACTGACGAAACTTGCCCTTTCAGGGTCCTCCAGATGATAACCTCTTTCTTTCAGGTCACCACAGAGTTCCTTTTTGTTTCCCTTATTCCAAGTGAAACATTAGACAGCCAGTCCTCTCCTCTTGCATAAACCACATGGGCTTTGACCAGGCTGTCTTCCAAATGGGGCTTTCCACAACCTGGCCAGCTTGTCCTGTTCCAGTCCCAACTGCTTCTGCTGGCTGTAACATTGACAAAGAAGTCTCTCTCTCTCTCTCTCTTAGAGAGACAGCATGTTTGACTCTCTCTGCTTTGGAACAGCAAGTTCTCTTCAAGACAATCTGCATCTCCAATAGGATCTTTCAACTGTTGCCTTTTTTAAGCAACAATCCATTAGTGAACTCTTTTAGGCTCTCTCCAAATTCTTGCAAAAGCTGTGGAGCCGATATGTCCAGCATTTAGCAGAGCTCCAGTATTTCAAATAAGATCTGTTTTAAAGTGTTTGTATGTGACCTACTCTAACAAACCTTTCCCAATTTATCTCCCAAAAACATATCTATATACTCTATATACTCTGTCACACAACACTGACATATTTAATTAACAGCAATAACTTGCACTCTTGAATTCAACCCCTCCGCTTGGAACTCGAAAGTAGGTGAGATGTTTGATATTATACCTCAGGAGGTTAGAGAGAGCTCACAAGATTTAACTTGAGTTAAACAAAAAAATCTGTACATTGTCGAGTGCAATGTACAAACGTGCTGGAGAAATTCAGCAGGTCCCGCAGTATCTACAGGGTAAAGGGGAGAGGACCGAGGGCTGCTCTCTGACAGGAGAAGGAAGGGAAGAGGTTGGGGAGCTGGAGGGAAAGCCACAATCCGATGGTAGGTGAAAAACAATTTCTTGCGGAAATTCAACACCTGTTGTTAATTATTAATTGAGCCTTGGTCGTCTGCCAGAAGCTTTCTGGCTGTGAAGACATAGTTTGACTAAATATGCGTTTTCAAACAGCAATCCAGATTAGTGTTAGCCTGAGTAAAATCTAGACAGGCAGCTAACTATTGGGAAACCCATGTATATAAAGTCAGCCCTATGGGGTTACACAAGGAGAAGCCAAATTTGTGTGCAGTAAAGTTCACCAAGAGTCAGTTTTGTTTTAAATTGAAACCCACACGAGACTGCAGACAGGCATCTAGAACAAAAACGATCAGCTGGAGGAACTCAGTGCGTCAAGTCCGAATTTCAGCACATCTAAATTTAAATTTGACTTACAGCACGGTAGAAGCCAATTCTGGCCATCTAAACCTGTGCTGTCCAATGACACCCAACAGACCTCGAAGCCCTGTACGTCTTAAGGGTGGGAGAAAACCAAAACAACCAGAGGAAACCCAGGCAGACACGGGGAGAACACACAAACTCTGTAAGGAAAACTTTCATAACATACGGGGGTTGTAGGTTTGTTGGGATATTTGGATGGCTTGGGCTCATGGCCTGTTACCATGTTATATGTCTACATTAAAAATTAAGCTTGAAATTTGCCTTGGACAGTGGCATTTGATTGCCTTGGCCTCAAGCACGACACTTGTTTAAACTGGTACATTTTTCTACACCCTGCAATATATTTATAACATCACATCCTAAAGTCTCACTGCAACACCATCCCCTCCACTCTACGACTCACTCGGTGCTTTTAAGCGGCAGAATCCAGGAAGCTCTCCTGGGACCCAGCTGCGATCAGTGGGGCAAAGGTGCCCAGCACCTTTTAAGCTGGGGGAGGGGGCAGACCCAGTAGATCGCCAACCCGGTGATTTAAGGAGGATCCCACCCCCCGCGATGATGTGGTAAGTGACGCGTCACGCAAACTAGTCTCCCCCGTCCCCCCCACCAGTTGTCAGTCTCTCCCCAACCAGCTGTTAGTCTCGCCCCCCCCCACTAGCTGTCAGTCTCCCTCCCATCATCAATCGCGCTCCCCCTTCCCGCGGCAGCCGAACCCTCTCCTCTTTCCCCCGTGGCAGCGACCTCACTACACCCCCCACCCCCACCCCCGACTTCTCCACCCCGGGCCCTGGAAGCAACCCCTCTCTCCCCCCAATTACCGCGGACACTTCAGCCCGGGTTTCCTTGGGACGCCAGCACGTAAGCACTGAGGTCACAGGAATAACCGGTCGACAATTTTGCTGTTCAAGCTGCCGGTCAATGTGTCCTGGGTCAGTTTAACTAGGTTGCCTGACTACCTCCGAGGTAGGGCAGGGACACGATTGACTTTGGACGACGTTGACCAGGTCAGACCATTTCAAGCTGCCTTGTGATGGGGCACTAACCGGGCAAATTGCCTGGTTAACACCATTTTACAAGGCAATTTGAAAGCACCTATTGTAACATCGCATCCTGCACTCTGTGACTCACTGTAACACCCCACCCTACACTCTGTGTTTCACTTTAACACAGCACCATACACTCTGTGACCCACTGTAACTCTTTAATTCACTATAACTCCACACCCTGCACTCTGTGACTCGCTGTAATGCTGCACCCTACACTCTGTTCTCTGCACCCTACACTCTGTAGCCCCTTTCACATTGCAGCACCCGAGAGGTCCTCCTAGGACCTGGGTGTGATAAATGGGGCAAAGGTACTGGAAGCTCCTTTCAACTCGCAGGGGGACGGACCCATTAAATTGCCAACCCAATGATTTAAGGGAGATCCTAACCCAGCAATAATGTGATAAGTGGCGCGTCATGCACTTATGGGAACTATCAGTCTCCCCCTCCACCAGCCATCAGTTGCCACCCCCACTGTCAGTCACCTCTTCTCTTTGGCTTGGCTTCGCGGACGAAGATTACTGTAATTGCCACATCACGGCCCTCCACTCTTCCCACCTCGGCAGTGACCTCTCTCTCGCCCTATGGAGTAAAACAGCAAAGTAGTGAAATTCAGGATTTTTATCAGATTTTTTATCATATCCCACCGTAAGTAATCCCTACGCCGTCGGTGCTCTGTGATTAGTAAGGGATTGCTTAAGGTGGGATGTGAGTGGGAAGGGAAGGTTGAGAATCACTGCTCTAGACCCAGTTGTTACTGAAATATTTGGCTTGAGAAAAATTGCCATTGGCCCATTTCCTTTGGAGTTCTGAAACCGTGCACATGACGAGTCCATGAGGGACGGTTAAAACAGAGGTTTTCAAACTTTTTCTTTCCACCTACTTCCCACCTTAAGCAATCCCTTACCAATCACTGTTTTGAGGGATATGGACTGAATGCAGGCAAGTGGTGTGAGCTTGGTTCGGCAGCTTGGCCGGTATGGGCAAGTTGGATTGAAGGGCCTCTTTCCTTTGCCGTCAATGTCCGTGGCTCCATACATTCTCAATGGGTTGTCATTCTAGCTTCTTAACGTGGCCGGCGACATGGTGGGGGGGCTGTTTTCAGGCATTGGACCCCCCACCCCCAGCAGTGACCCTAATGCCCCCCTCCCCCAATTAGACTTGTTCTAACACCCACTCTGCTTCTTAAATCACTTTGTGGCAGGTTCTCCTCCTCCTTGTGTTTTCTTTGGAGCTCCAGCAGGCTGGAAGGCAGAGATCTAGTTCTCTGCACTCTCCAACTAATCCCACCGAGGTCCCTCCACTGATCGACTACCAAACCCACGTCGATTTCACCACCTTTGGAAGGTGACAGAAATGTGCTTTCATGACGTTAACCTCAATCAAAGAACGAGGAGATGTTATTATTAATCTGTCAACCTCATTAACCTGAACGTTTAATTTTTTGACAGAACTCATCAGCTTAATGAGGTGCAACCACATTAGCCATATTTGGAACTCATCAGCAAAGCCCATGAGAAAATACGAGGCGTCACGCTCCATGTTTCCATCTCCATTTCCAGATGGGCATGCATTTTGATCCTGGTAACAGCTGATGCAACTTACCCAGGATTGTCGCCACGTTTGGGAGGCCCGCGGACAACCATTATGCTGGTCACATCCTCTTCTCGGTGCTGCCTTCGGGAAGGAGGTGCAGAAGCCTGAAGCCCAGGCTGCAGAAGGTAGAAAACACAGCCAAGTCCATCAGAGGCTCTGACCTCCCATCCATTGCCGACATCTACGTGAGCCAACATCATAAAGGACCCCCATCCACTGGCGTTGCTAGGTGCAGGGGGTGCAGACTGCTCTGGGAGACACCATCAGAGAGGGTGACACCAAAATGACTGTTTATAAAATATTTGTGCTGTGTTTGAGCAGAAATTTATTATTTTTATAACAACAAAAACAAGTTTTGTAAGCCCAGGCTGCATGTATCAATATACCTACAAGGCTAAAACTCAATGCTAATTTACTTTTTGAGCCTTCTAATGTGACAGACCTGTCGTCATTACCCAATGCTTCGAATCATATCGTTTCGTCTGCACGCACTACAAGCAGACGCTGTTATTTTCGTTGTTGCTGTGGGTATGATATTAAAGGTTTAATTTTAATTTTCCTCGTTGATTTACTCACTACTATTGCCATTACATTGCCAGCTCACTCGTCCGAGTGCTACTGGTACCATGTAACCCAGTACTACCTGTCGCATGGCCGGGTGGTCGACAACTAAACCGGCTCCCCCCCCACCAGGCTTGCCTGGCACAGAGGGTGGGCTGGACACCCAGCAGGATGAAAAACAAGTCCCGTCAAAGGGCGGATGAACCCTCTCGTAAGGTCAACAGCCACCTAGCCAACACACACCGAGAAGCGCAGAAAGGGCAACCCTTGCATCGTTGCTTGGTCTGGCCATTCCCTGCAACAGAACTTTCCCCCAGCCGTCTTGGACCTCACCATGCCACTGGATCTAGGAGGGGATATTGAGAGGGTGGGTCTGGACCTGTCCAATACCCTACTCATCTAAAATCCATTCACGCACACGCTGTTCCTTTCTGAGGAGTGGGGTATCCTCGCAGGGCCTGTCAAGGATCAGCCTGTACAGCCACTCAAGGACGCACATATCAAACCCCACAAACTGACCGAAAGGAACCACTTATCAGATGGAGAGCCAGAATCGCCATTACAATCCATGCTATACAGTAATTACGCTTGACAAGTAACATTAGTACAAAAATATTGCTAAGGATCCTGTATGGTCTGGTACAGGAGGAGGTCAATGGGGGGGGGGGGGGGGGGGGAACACGGGAAGGGGTGTCACCATGAGTTACCACACTGGGTGACACCAACCCTAGTGATGTCACTGCCCCCATCAATATTGTCTCATAGCTTTTGCATTAATTATCTCTTTAATTCAAGGAAAACTTTTTTTTTGTTTCACAAAGTAACTGTTCAGTTGCAGTAAGAGGATGCCTCGGAGATTGACCAGGATGTCGTCTGGTTGGTGAACGTGTCTCATGCAGCAAAGTTGACAGAGCTAGGGCTTTTCTCTTTAACATAACAATTACAGCACGGAAACAGGCCATTAGGCCCTTCTAGTCCGCACCGAACCAAACACCCCTTTCTAGTCCCACCTCCCTGCACAATGCCCATAACCCTCCATCTTCTTCTCATCAATATACCTGTCCAACCTTTTCTTAAATAATACAATTGACTCCGCCGCCACTATTTCTCCCGGAAGATCATTCCACACGGCTACCACTCTCTGAGTAAAGAAGTTCCCCCTCATGTTACCTCTAAACCTCTGCCCCTTAATTCTTAACTCATGTCCTCTTGTTTTAATCTTTCCTCCTCTTAACGGAAATAGTCTATCCACATCCACTCTGTCTATCCCTTTCATAATCTTAAATACTTCTATCAAATCCCCTCTCAACCTTCTACGCTCCAAAGAATAAAGACCTAATCTGTCCAATCTCTCCCTATACTCTAGATGCTTAAACCCAGGTAACATTCTGGTAAACCTTCTCTGCACTCTCTCCACTCTGTTTATATCCTTCCTATAATTAGGCGACCAGAACTGCACACAGAACTCCAAATGAGGCCGCACCAACGTCTTATACAATCTCAACATCACCTCCCAACTCCTATATTCCATGCAATGATTGATAAAGGCCAGCATACTAAAAGCCTTCTTCACCACCCTATTCACGTGAGTTTCTACCTTCAGGGAACGATGTACCGTTACTCCTAAATCCTTCTGCTCTTCTGTATTCCTCAATGCTCTCCCATTTACCACGTATGTCCTATTCTGATTCTTCTTACCAAAATGAAGCACCTCACACTTATCAGCATTAAATTCCATCTGCCATTTTTCAGCCCACTTTTCTAAGCAGCCCAAATCCCTCTGCAATCCTTGAAAACCTTCTTCATTATCCACTATTCCACCTATCTTAGTATCGTCTGCATATTTACTAATCCAATTCACCACCCCATCATCTAGATCATTAATGTATATAATGAACAACAATGGGCCCAATACAGATCCTTGAGGCACACCACTGGTCACCGGCCTCCAACCTGACAGACAATTATCCACTACCACTCTCTGGCCTCTCCCTTTCAGCCAATGTTCAATCCATTTGACTATCTTAAAATTTATACCTAAAGACTGCACCTTCCTAACTAACCTTCCATGTGGTACCTTATCAAAGGCCTTACTGAAGTCCATATAGACAACATCCACTGCGCTACCCTCATCCACATTCTTTGGAGTAATGAAGGATGAGAGGTGACCTAATAGAGGTGTATAAGATTATGAGGGGCTTAGATAGGGCAGACAGCCAGCACCTTTCTCTCCAGGGCAACAGTAGCCAATACCAGAAGACATCTGTACAAGGGGAGGGGAGGAACATCTATGGGAGGTGTCAGGCGTAATTCTTTTAAATGTTTTTTTTAACAGAGAATGGTGGGTGCCTGGAATGCGTTGCCAGGGGTGGTGATGGTGCCAAAGGGACATTCAAAAAACTCTTAGACTGGCACTTGCATTTAAGAAAATAGAGGCTTATGGGTGTGAGGTAGGGAAGGGTTAGATTCTTGTGGAGTAGGTTTACGCGGGTTGGCGCGACATTGTGGGCTGAAGGCCCTGTAGTGTGCTGCAATGTTCTATCTTCTCAGGTGTGTAACAACAAACTCATTATAACCCTATAACCGTTTACGGTGCGGAAACAGGCCATGTTGACCATTCGAGTCTGCACTGGTTCACTAGAACAACTCCACTAGCTCAATCCTTCCCCTCTCCACCCATAACCCTCCAACCCCCTCATCTCCATGTACACATTCAACCTCCTCTTAAATGACAGAAGGGACCCTGCCGAAACTAACTCTTTTGGAAGATCATTCCATTCTGCCACGACTCACTGAGTGTAAAAGCCACATCTAACATTTCTCCTAAAGTTTTGCCCCCTTACCCTTAACTCATGCCCTTTTGTTCCAACCTCCTCTGCCCTCAGGGGAAAGAGTCTGTTTATGTTTAGTCTATCTATTCCTTACATAATTTTAAATACCTCTATCAAGTCCCCTCTCAGTTGTCTATGTTACAAGAAACCGAAAGGATTGCCAATTAATGAAGTCTCTGCAGGGATTAGCGAGGGTAGTTTTCCACTCATTAAGAATTGACCCAGTGCAGCTACTAAACCAAGCGTACCTTTCCTTGGATCTCAGCAAATCTTCCTCACCATTTCCCTCCTTAATTGCCTCCTGAAACTGCATGTGAAGAGAGAGAACATCGAACCAGTGCTGCACAGGAAATGGTCCTTCAGCCTGAAGATGCCAATCTAATCCCATCTGCCTGCACGTGATTTGTATCCCCCTGTTCCCTGCCTGTTCATGTGTCTGTCTAAATGCTTCTTGAACATTGCATTTAACCAGGACTCTCCAAATCTAAACAGAAATGGGAACAGCATCTGAATATTACAATTGTTATGAATCCAGAGGACCCCAAAACCCAGCAGCAATAGATATGTACCATGACAAAGGGTTACTTAAACAAAAGTTGCTTTTAATTATCTTTGAACATGAAAATAGAATCTCTATTAACTTATTTAACCTACTTAACCCCCTTCTAATGCTAAGCACATGTGTATATAATGTATGTGTAAGTTCAGCAACGTTTTTTGGTTCACAGTCCAATCTCATTGGTTGCAGGCAATTATTGTACTGTGCACAGATTTAACATGAATAAAATTCACCAGGCTTTGGTGCTTAACAGGTAAATGGTTACCACTCGGATGGGTTCTTGTTGGTTTTCCGAGAGAGAGTTTGACCAGGCTGTCTTCCAAAGTTTTCTCTCTCTCTCTCTCTCTCTCTCTCTCTCTCTCTCTCACCTGCTTTTTTTCCTGCTCTCTTCCTGCAAAGATCATATGACCCTCCAGACAGCAAGTTCTGTTTTTCAGACAAACCCTGTTGTTACATTTGTTGCCCTTTTGCAAACAACATCCATCATGAGTCTCTGAGCACTTTTGCAAAAGTTCCTGCAAACATTCTGTGTTTTCAAGTGTTTGTGTTTGACCTGCTCTAACAAACCTTTCCCAATTTGTCTCCCAAACACCTCTATATACTGTGTCACACAATTGATGAGCAATTATGGATGGATTTGCGTAGAGACAGAATGTCGAACACCATTAATGTGTGATACAGTATAATTTATTTTACATCATGTAAGCTACATAAAATAAAATCAGACTTATCAAATAAGTGTTTTAGGTGTGATACGGAAGAGAGTACCTTTCTGCATTCCACATGGATGTGTCTAAAATTAAGAACATTTTGGGTGAAAGTAGGGGAACAAATTACTAATATTTCAGATCCACAAAATCCCGATTTATTTTAGTTAGGGAATGTTGAGGGACCAACCAATCTGAGACTGGTCCTTTCATCAACTCATCAGAAGTTAAGAGGTGTTTTGATAGATGTATTTAAAATTATGGAGGGAACAGATAGAGTAGATGTAAATAGGCTCTTTCCCCTGAGGGTAGGGGGGATTGGAACAAGGGGTCATAAGTTAAGGGTTAGGAGGCAAAACTTTAGGGGTTATATAAGAGGAAGCTTCTTCACTCAGAGAGTGGTGGCTGAGTGGAATGACCTTCCAGAAGAGGTGATTGCAGTAGGATCATTTAAGAGGAGGTTAGATGAGAACATGGATATGAGGGGGTTGGAGGATTATGGGCAATTTAAGGGGTAGGTGGGAATAGTGGAGTTTCATGTAAATCAGTGCGGACTAGAAGGGCCGATATTGCCTGTTTCCGTACTGTAAATTATTATATGGTTATAAACAGCAAGAAAATGTATTGCAGTCACCTGGAAGTTGGATTCCTATCTGGGCAGAGATAGACTGCATGCGGAAATACAAAATACAATTGGAAAAAAAATTACATATAATTTGACAAATAAATACAATACATAGCTATGAATATGAAGCCCAAACATACTGTGGGTTAGTTTTATTCTTTTTCTAATCACCGTTCCCTACCACCTCGCCAGATAGCACACATAATGCTTAATAGTTATGTCCTCTGTGCTCTCTGGCCTGCCTTAGTTCAATCCACCACTTCTATCTTTCTTTTTTTCCTTTTCTTCTTTTCTTTAATATTTTATTAACGTGTATAAGTAATGATTGGGGGGGGGGTGTTGGGATGAGGGAGGGTTTTAATTTTTAAGTGGAGGGTATATTTTTGTTTTGTAGTCAGTATCAATTTGTATTTAAATGATGGATTATATGTGTTACATGCATGCAAACTTTAAAATAAAAGTATTAGAAAAAAAGAACATTGCATTTGTATCTGCTCCCTGGCAGCCGGTTCCAGGCACCCACTGCTCTCTGAGTAAAGAACTTGCCTTGCACATCTCCTTTAACCTTTCCCTCTCTCACCTTAAATGTATGCACTCCTGTCCCTGTCCTCTCTGGTGATACTGAGCAAACAATCCAAGTTTGTCCATTCTCTCCTCATCGCTGATGCTCTCAAATCCAGACAATATAACCATATAACAATTTACAGTATGGAAACAGGCCATATCGGCCCTTCTAGTCCGCACCGATTTACATGAAACTCTACTAGTTCCACCTACCTACTCCCTGCCCATAACTCTCCACCCCCCTCACATCCACATACTCATCTAACCTCCTCTTAAATGACAGAATTGACCCTGCTGCAACTATCTCTTCCGGAAGGTCATTCCACTCGGCCACCCCGCTCTGAGTGAAGAAGGTTCCTCTTATGTCACTTCTAAAGTTTTGCCCCCTAACCCTTAACTTATGACTCTTGTTCCAAACTCTCCTACCCTCAGGTGGAAAGAGCCTTTTCACAACTACTCTATCTATTCCCTTCATAATTTTAAATATCCTGGTGAAGCTTTTCTGCCCTCTCTCTGAAACCTCTGCATCCTTCCTGAGATGAGGCAATCTGAACTGCACACAATATTTCAAATGTGGCCTGATCAAAGTTTTAAACAGCTCCCATGAGACTTGTCAACTTCTGTACTCAATGCCCCAACTGATGAAGACGAGCCTTCTTCACCACCCTAACCACATCCGTTGTCACTTTCTTGAACCACAAGATCCCTCTATACATCAATTCTCCTGAGGATTCTGCAATTTACTGTAAACTTTCCTCCTGCATTTGACCTCCCAAAATTTAACACCCTTACATTTTTAATTCAACACAGTAACAGGCCTTTTCTGGCCTACAAGCCTGTGCCGCCCAAGTCCACCCATCAATCTAGAACCCCTGGACACTTTGAAGGGTGGGAGGAAACCAGAGCACCTGGAGGGAACCCATGCAGACACGGGGAGAACGTGCAAACTCCTTACAGACAGCGTCGTATTCGAATCCAGGTCATTGGCGCTGTAATAGTGTCGCGCTAGCTGTTGTTCAAACTTGATGATCCCGTTGGAACTGAATCTGGCCGTTCATTCATAAGTCAGTAGCGTCTTACCTGTTGTGCTGTGAATGAGATGTGGTCGGCTCACAAAACATCTTTGTACAGTCGACCATGAACTTGATTGGCTAATCAAATCACCAATGAAGTCCAACTGGCTGTTAGGTCGAGGAAATTATCAATCAGGCAACAATTTTGTATCTGTGGATAACTTGTACATCCTTGAATAACTCATCCCTTGGCTCAGAGAGTGAGATTTTCCGATTCTCGTGAGCTCAATTTAATATTATTTTTCATTTTTACTTGAAGAATGAAGAAAGTTTCTTTTCCCACAGTCTTAGGAAAACAATCTTTTTTTTTCAGTGAACGTTATCATTTTGGCTGTGCTTGAAATCCATCCATCATTTGTAAGGGCATATGTAGCAGTGGCTGTCTTATATTCTGATTCCAAAACTTCGGTTCCTTCGAAGTCAGCAGAACCAGGTTTCAGAGATGGCAAACAACGTTGTGTCATATTTGGTACGCAAGATTAGGGGCAAGCTTTTATTCCATTTTGTTCCCCAATGTGCAGATTTAATGAGTGCTGAAAGGATGTGCTGTGATACGCTGCAGTGCAAACAAACAAGCCTGTCCTACAGGCTTTAATTCGCTTAAAACTCGCCCACAAGGTTCAGTCTCCCTTCTGACTCCGGGTGCTCTACTTCTACCCAAGGGCCAGGTGAGCCTTTATATGGGGGCCGGTGGAGCCAGTCTCCCAGGTTACCACCCTGCAGATGCAGTGAGGCGCCCCCTGCAGTCGGCAGGCAGGAATGCAGACGGGTGCAGGCAGTCACCGACAGTCCAGTGGTCGTAGCACCATGTGTGTTCATCTTTCACAGCGGAATTAGACAAATACTTGACACAGGGTGATTAGGTGGGTGGGTTTTAGCACTCTCTTCAGACAATGATCCCGGTAGATCACGTCGTAGGGGGTGAGGGAGATTCCAGTGATCCTCTCTGCCGCACTTCTAGTCCTGTGGATTGATCTCCGATCCAACTGCAAAATGTAGAATATATTGATCATGCACAATAACCTTTCATTAGCTTTTATTACAGATTCATCTCAGCTTCAATGAGAGATGAAATTATTGCCTTGGATTAACCAAGGTGTAGAGGCTACTATCCACAAAAGCGTATGAGGCGGAGCAAGGCTATTTATTTGTGAAGCATTTTCGATTATTTCCATTACAAGTTCAGTTGCATTTAAATCCTTTACACAAAACTTTTCACCATCTTCTTTAACATTCTCTGAAATGTCTATAAATAACTTTCTATGATAACAAAACATCCGTGTTAACGTTCCGTGATAACGTTCGTATTAATATTCCGCGTAAACGGTCAACAAAAAAGAGTTTCACTTACCCTTACTGACATACATGCCATGTTGTTCAATGCTTCAACCACACTGAATTCGCACCCTTAACTCTTGTGCATGTGCCCACCAAACTAGCATACGCGAATCCACCGCACGTGCTCCATCCCGCCCCTGAACGCCAACTACCGCGCACGCACACAGCAGGTGCTTGCACGCAAGAATAAAGATGGCTGCCCCCCCCTCAACCAATGGACCCCGGGGCGCTGACCGACGAGGTAACTACACGCAAATTGCACATTTTGGCTCTTACACAAAGAACTGATAGTGGACATCCAGGAGGAAATCAGCAAAACGCGATAGATGAGCAGGAGAGAAGGTCAAGGACTTCAAATTCCTGGGCGTCAACATCTCCAAGGATCTGTCCTGGAGCCTCCACATTGATGCGATCACGAAGAAGGCTCGGAGGGGTTTGAGGAGATTCGGTATGTCACCGAAGATTCCCAAAAATGTCCACAGGTGCACAGTGGAGAGTATTCTGGATGGTTGCATCACTGACTGGTATAGAGGTGCCTACGGTTAGGACAAAAATAAACTCCAGAGGAATTTTAACTTGGCCTGCAACATCACAGGCACCAGTCTTTACACCATTGAAGACATCTACAAGAGGCCTCTAACCTCAAGGACCCCCACCTCCCAGGCCATACCCCCTTCACTCTGCTACCTTCAGGGTAAAGGTACAGGAGCCTAAAGACGAGCACTCAGCGGCACAAGGACAGCTTCTTCCCCTCTGCCATCAGATTCCTGAATGAACAATGAACCACAGACCCTGCTTTACTTAGACTTTTTCTCTTTCTTGCTATCTTTATTTATTTTGTAAGGTGGTTTAGTCACCAGGAAATGAGAGTTTGCAAGTTTATCAGTTCCCAATAACTTCCACCGACTTCATGTAACCCAGAAGTGAATCATCTCGCATGCACTTAGCACAGCAACGGTGATAAATATCACCCCTCAGAAGGTGTGGAGACTGTGAAACTTACTCCTAGATGACACTGCGATCATGATGTACTTGAGGGACGCTGGGTCTTTACTGACGGGGGAAAAGACGAGGAAAAACTGAAGCGATGAGATAAAGCAGTGGGCGGCACGGTTGACATAGTGGTTAGCACAAGGTCTTTCCAGCCCCAGGGTGCAAATCCCGCGCTGTCTGTAAGGAGTTTGTACATTCTCCCTGTGTCTGCGTGGGTTTGCCCTGGGGACTCCGGTTTCCTCCCACCATTCAAAATGTACCAGGGGATGTAGGTTAATGGGGTGTAAATTAGGCTCCTGGGCCGAAATGTTACCATGCTGTTCGTCTAAAGTTTTAATTTGAAGTTTGCAGAGGAGGTGCTTGGAATGGACGTGGTGGATCAGACGGCCAGTGCCTGAGGCTTTCCAAGGTTCATGGTGAAGGCAAACTAGGTAATCCACAGACGCTGGGGTCTCGTGCAGTACACATTCCCAGGGATGACCAAAGGAACTGCTCACAGAAACCATCCGAGACTCTCATATTCATGAAACAATATGTATTTATTTGTATATATGAATACTCGATCTGCATACGCATTGTTTGTCTGTATGCGTGTTATGTCTGGTTGTGTGTCTGCGTGTTTTGTACCGAGGGTTGGAGAAGGTTGTTTTGTCAGGTTGTACTTGTGAAAAAGGACAACAATAAACTTGACTTGACAAAAATGCTAGAGAAACTCAGGGGGTCGCGCAGCATCCACAGGGAGTAGAAGACAGCCGACATTTCAGGCCCTGGGCCTTTTGTCAGGACTGTAGAAAGTCAAGCAGATGCTTGAATGAAAAGGTGAGGGGGAGGGGAAAAGGAAGGATGGGGAGAGGAAAGGAAGAGACAGGAGAGGGGAAAGGGAGGGGAATGGGAGGGTGAAGGGGAGGGGGATGGGGAAGGGGAGAGGTGGAAGGGAGGTGAGGGGGAAGGGAGGGAAAGGAGGGGGAGGGAGGGAATGGGAGGGTGAAGGGGAGGGGGAAGTGGGGGGAAGGGGAGGAACATAGCTTACAGGTAAGAGGTGATAGGTGGATACAGGTGCGATGGTAGAGGAGAGAGAAGCTGAAAAGCGATAGAGGGAGTGGGCAGGGGGCTAAAAAGTGTAGCTCTCTGATCGGATAATGGAAAGGGATGTGGAGCTGAAGGAAAGGAGTGAGAGGGATAGGGAAAGAGAGAAATTGGGGAAGGGGATTAACAGAAGCTGAAAGTCTATATTGATGCCATCTGGTTGTAGACCACTGAGACGGGATACAAGTCATTGTTCCTCCAATTTTCAGGTGACATTACCTTGGCAGAACATGAGTGCATGAACAGACATGTCAATGAGGCAGGGGAGGGTGGAATTGAAATGGTTGTCCACTGGGGATATCCCTGTTAGTGAAGGTGCTCAATGAACCGATCTCCCAGTTTTGTGCCCAGTCTCTCCAATGTTGAGAAGGCCACCTGAAGATTCACTTGGAAGGACCATTTGGGGCCCCAAATAGTGGTGAGGGAGGGGGTGTGGGGGGAGACGGAGCATTTCTTGCGGTAAAGGTTCAAAATTCCTTTAGTGTCATGCACACAGTATACAAAATGTGTTCTTTTATTTGCTCTTAAAGATGCACAAAGAGGTGCCTCTACCAAGAAGAGAAAGAGAAGCAAATGAGAGTCCCTTCAGAGGCACCAAGAGGCCATGGATCTGCCACCTCCTGTGCCCCCATAACATTGGTAGCCGCATGGCCTCCTGTCTGCCCCAGCGGTGATCTCGAGCTCCGGGCATCTACATCTCCCACCCCGAAGTCCCGAAGTGGTCAGAGTTCCCTGCTCGCCATCGGCACCCTCACAGATCCCAGTACCTGGTTCTGATGAGCAGCCTGATGTGAGGCCTTCAGCCATTGAGACCCTCGCTTGTCCACTGCTGTGCTCCCCCGCCCTTTAGCGTTCGCCCCTGGGCTCCTCCTTCTCAGCGGGGGTGGAAGGAGGGGGGGAGTAGGGTGTGCTCTCTTCATCTGTCCACTGCTTCCCCCGGAACCAGCAACCTTCGTACTCTGGGCTGCCAAAAATGGGCCTTACTCACCTCTGTGAGTTCTCTGATGTTTAAAGAAACACGTCCCACAGGTGGTCCAAACTTGCACAGAGCCATCGGGCCGAACAACCAGGCAGAAGGACCCCATGGAGGAGTGCTGGAAAGCACTACCCTCTCCTCACGGATCTGTGTCATTACCGTGGCAACAGCAGCTCTGCCATCTTCATTTCCTGCAATGTTTCCAAGTCAGGGAGCAGAAAGATATTTTAGAATTCCAAACAAAACACCATCCTACTCCCCCTTCCCCCCACCTTCTTTGGCATCTGTGGAATCCTCAGTCTTTGAATGGTTCAATTGTGTTCATTCTCAAAAGATGTCTGGGTGTTAAGGGATATGGGAAAGGTTTTGGATGTTGTGAAACCTGCTGAGCTCCTCTAGCACTTCTGTGTTTTTACTACAATTGCAGTGTCTGCAAACCTTTGTGTTTCACCCTGGAGTTCCTCCCGTACGTTTATGTAAGATGCATATATTCAGATCACTTCACACCAGTTCTGACAGAGATTTACATTCATGCATTATGCAGTCAGCCTTTCTCACCTCTGAATGTTATTGCATTTAATGAAAGGAAGAATATCCCACAGAGTTCAAACCCTCGAGCAAGCGAAAAAAAATTGAATAATTTTTGGTGTAGTTGAGATGAACAGTAAAATAACCGTACAGTTTGATCCACCCCCCAACGTCTGCTTGTTTGGTTTTTAGCTTCGTACAATTCCTTTTCGTGCTGGAACAACAATTAGACAACGCGGAAGGTGATCAGGAGGCTTGTGAGAAGGTAGAATCTCAAAGGCCCTTCCATGTAACTGGAGAGCTGCCACAAGGAAGATGTCCTTTGCAGCTGAGCATTGTACCTTTACAATGAACCTCCTCTCAGAGTCAAGATGCTTCTTCTTCTTTCTTCTTTGGCTTGGCTTCGCGGACGAAGATTTATGGAGGGGGTAAAAGTCCACGTCAGCTGCAGGTTCGTTTGTGGCTGACAAGTCCGATGCGGGACAGGCAGACACGGTTGCAGCGGCTGCAGGGGAAAATTGGTTGGTTGGGGTTGGGTGTTGGGTTTTTCCTCCTTTGCCTTTTGTCAGTGAGGTGGGCTCTGCGGTCTTCTTCAAAGGAGGTTGCTGCCCGCCAAACTGTGAGGCACCAAGATGCACGGTTTGAGGCGATATCAGCCCACTGGCGGTGGTCGATGTGGCAGGCACCAAGAGATTTCTTTAGGCAGTCCTTGTACCTTTTCTTTGGTGCACCTCTGTCACGGTGGCCGGTGGAGAGCTCGCCATAGAACACGATCTTGGGAAGGCGATGGTCCTCCATTCTGGAGACGTGACCCACCCAGCGCAGCTGGATCTTCAGCAGCGTGGACTCGATGCTGTCGACCTCTGCCATCTCGAGTACTTCGATGTTAGGGATGAAAGCGCTCCAATGGATGTTGAGGATGGAGCGGAGACAACGCTGGTGGAAGCGTTCTAGGAGCCGTAGGTGATGCCGGTAGAGGACCCATGATTCGGAGTCGAACAGGAGTGTGGGTATGACAACGGCTCTGTATACGCTTATCTTTGTGAGGTTTTTCAGTTGGTTTTTTTTCCAGACTTTTTTGTGTAGTCTTCCAAAGGCGCTATTTGCCTTGGCGAGTCTGTTGTCTATCTCATTGTCGATCCTTGCATCTGATGAAATGGTGCAGCCGAGATAGGTAAACTGGTTGACCGATTTGAGTTTTGTGTGCCCGATGGAGATGTGGGGGGGCTGGTAGTCATGGTGGGGAGCTGGCTGATGGAGGACCTCAGTTTTCTTCAGGCTGATTTCCAGGCCAAACATTTTGGCAGTTTCCGCAAAGCAGGACGTCAAGCGCTGAAAAGCTGGCTCTGAGATGCTACGTAGTAGAGAACCTTCCCCCCTACCCACCCCTGCCCCTTATTCTACCTGTTGTTCTGCATTCCCGATGAAGGGTTCAAGCCCAAAGGAACCACGTGTCGTATTCAGTCTGGTCATCCTCCAACTGGATGGCTTTAACAATGACTTCTCCAGTTTCCTATAGCCCCCACTCCACCACTTTCTCCTTGTCTCCTTTCCTCTAGTTCTGTCTCTGTCTCTCTCTCTTCCCTCTGTTTCCTTTCACAGAGCCAAAAACAACCCTCCTTCCCCCCCCATCAATTCTCACCTTTCAAATTTATTGGTAGAGTCCATACACAACATCACCTACAGCCCTGAGATTCTTGTTCCTGCAGGCCAGGAGGAATTTCTACTTATCAGTAGTGCAAAAAAATGAACTCAGGACAAGATATGTAGACAAAAGAGAGAAATGTAAGCAAACTGACTGTGTAATGCAGGAAAATACATGTTCTGTAATAAACAATGTGCCAAGTAAGTTGATGGTGGAGGGGTAGCAGCTGTTCCTGAACTCGTGTTCCTGAACTCCTGACGGCAGCAGCGAGAACAGAGCGCATGCTGGGTGGTGTGGATCCTTGATGACTGCTGCTGCTCTCCGATGGCAGCGCCCCCTGTTCCCTAGAACCTTAAGCAAGAAAATCTGCAGATGCTGGGGCTCGAGTGCGATACACAAATTTGCTGGAGAAACTCAGCAGGTCATGCAGCATCCATTGGATATCAAGTTCCCCCACCCCCTTCCCTTCCTTCTCCTATCCTCTCCCCCCATCCCCTCAGCTTTTCTTCTCCTCTACCTTCCCTCCTGCATCCCTCTTACCTATTAGACAGTGCTCCTGCCCCCTATTCCTTCCTCCCTCTGCTCTTCCTTCCCCTTCCTCCCCATCTTTTTATTCAGGCACCTACCTGTTTTCCTTCTTACACATGACGAAGGGCTCGGGCCTGAAACGTTAGTCACCCTTTACTCCCTATGGCTGTGGCAAGACCTGCTGAGTTTCTCCAGCATTTGTGCATTGCACTGCCTCACCTTACCAACAGCTTTCAGATTTATTGTCAGAGTATATACATGACATCACATACAACCCTGAGATTCTTCTACCTGCGGGCTAGGCAGAATTACCACTAAATGGTAGTGCAAAAACAAACTGTACACAGCCTACGCATGCAAACAAATAAAGAATTGTCAACAGATAACAGATCATGCAGTACAGAGAGAATAAGGAAAATCAATAAAGTGCACAAGTACTTAAACGAGTCCCTGATTGAGTTTGTCATGGAGGAGTCTGATGGTGGAGGGATAGAGGCTGTTCCGGAACCTGATGTGAGTCTTGTGGCACCGACATCTCTTTCCTGATGGGAGCAGCGAGAACAGGGCGTGTGCTGGGGGTCAATGGGACTATCTAAGGGGTTGAAAAATCCCAGGGGGACCAATAAATGCTAAGGGGCGAACTTTTGAAGGTCAAAAGAATTGTAAAGCCTGAGGACCCCACCTCGGCTGGGAGCCCGAGGTCCCATTTCGTTCCGGGAGTCCAGACATCGCCGCTCCTGCCGGGAGCCCGAGGACCCCACCCCTGCTGGGAGCCTGAAGTCCCCGCTCCTGCCAGGATTTTCAAGGATTAGCCGTGCATCAAACATTATGGGGAGAAGGCCGGGCAGTGGGACTGAGTGGGGAAATGGATCAGCTCGTGATTAAACGGCGGAGCTGACTCTTTGAGCTCCTGTGCCTTATAATCTTATGGAATGTGAGCACCTGAGAGAGTTGACATTTATTATCCTTCCTGCCCTGCCATTGAGTAGTGAGGTTAAGGGTTATGGGGATCAGACGTGCCATTGGAACTGTGTCCATGGCCAGATCATCATGGCACGGTTGGCGTAGCGGATAGTCCAACGCCTTTACATTGCCAGCAATCGGGGCAGGTCCTGGGTTCAAATCCCACACTGTCTGTCAGGAGTTTGTACGTTCTCCCTGTGTCTGCGTGGGTTTTTCTCCAGAGGGTCCGGTTTCCTCCCACCCTTCAAAAACAATACCAGGGTGTAGGTTAATGGGGTGTAAATTGGGTGGCACGGACTTGTGGGGCTGAATTGGCCTGTGACAATGCTGTATGTCTAAAAAAAATTTTAATTAAATTTAAAATTTAAGAATGGAGGAGCAGGCTGGAATGCTGACCTCTGTTCCCGTTTCTCACGTTGAGCAACAGTTAAAAGGTCAACAACATTGCTGTGAGTTTGCCCATGCCAGGACAATATTTCTTGCCCTGAACCAGCCTGTCTTTTCCACAAATCCAAGAGCTGGATGGTCATTATTATTGGACTGACAGTTTATCCCAGCTTTTAATTCGTTACGAGCAAGAAAGGCTCCCAAAGGACCTCGGGCGCTGAAAGCTTCCTGGTCATGTCGCGGTTTTGGTGGATTGAACAGGCATCTGTGCGGCTGCAGAGGCTGCGGGAATCACTGGAGGCAAATCTACGGGCACTCGGCATCTCTGAAGGGACTCTCCTTTGCTTCTCTTTCTGTCTTTTTTTTAAATATTTTATTTTTGATTTTTCATTATTAAACAGGAGAGCACGTCATTGGTTGTTACAGAGCATGTCAATGTCATCCAGTAGCTTACTCAGATATGATGCCTGTCCTTCCCCTGTTCCCCTGCCCCAGGAGAAAGGGAAAGGTAGAAATGGCATGAAGAAAGAAAGTTAGGAGAAAAAGAAAAGGAAAAAAAGAAGAAACAAGAGGCTGGGTGTGGTCTCAGCGCTTCCAGTATGTGTCCATGGAGACTGTGAGGCCGCCCCCTTGTGTAGCCACTTTTCTTAATCCATCTGAAGGTGATTCTCTATGAACCTTTTTGTCGAGGAGCGGCTACATATTCACAGTTATCCTAGTGCCAAAGTATGCCACTGACTTAACTTTCTCATTGGAAGTATGAATTGGAAACAATGTCTCCTCCTCACTGATTATCAACACAGTCACACCCTAAGGATGTGGGCTTAGCCCACTGCTCTACTCATTATACACCCATGACTGTGTGACCAGGCACAATTCCAATGCCGTCTACAAGTTTGCCAATCACATCACAGTTGTCGGCAGAATCACAAACGACAATGAGGAAGTGAACAGGAGGGAGATAGATCAGCTCGTTGAATGGTGTAACGACAACAGTCTTGACCTCCACGTTAGTAAAACCAAGGAGATGATTGTGGCCTTCAGGAGGAAATCAGGGGAACACGACCCAATCCTCATCGAGGGCTCAGTAGTGGCAAGGATCGAATTCCTGGGTGTCAACAACTCTGAGGATCTGTCCTGGAGCCTCCATATTGATGCAATCATAAAGAAGGTTCACCAGTGGCTATACTTTGTGAGGTGCCTGAGGAGATTTGGTATGTCACGTAGGACTCTCATAAACTTCTACAGGTTTACCATGGAGAGCATTCTGGCTGGTTCCATCACTGGCTGGTGCCAAATCTCAGGACAAGAATAAACTCTAGAGGGTTGTTAACTCAGCCTGCAAAATCACAGGCACCAGACTTCACTCCATCGAGGACATCAACATGAGGTGGTATCTTAAAAAAGCAGCCTCTATCCTCAAAGACCCTCACCTTCACTCTGCTACCATCAGGAAAAAGGTACAGGAGCCTAAAGACGGGCACTCAGCGGTACAAGGACAGCTTCTTCCCCGCTGCCATCAGATTCCTGAATAACCAATGAACCAAAGACACTGCCTTACTTTTCATGCACAATTAATTTTTTTATAGTAATCTTGTAAGATGGTTATAATATGAACATCTGCCCTGTGACGCTGTCACAAAACAACGAATATCATGACTTGTTCATGACAATAAATTCTGATTCTGATTTTGAAAAATATAGTGACTTAGCGATAGTGAAGGCAGTCCTTTTGTGGTGTTAGAGAAGGCCCTGATTATGGTCACAAGGGGAGGTTCAAGAGCCTGATAGCTGCTGGAAACAAACTGTCCTTGAACCTAGTTTTCCACTGAGGTTAGGAGAGTTAAAAACTAGAGGACATGGGTTAAATCCTGTAATAATCCATTAAAAATGTAACATACATGATAGATTCCAACCTTTGCTGACCATAAGCCAAAAGGTTGGCGTAGCAGTTTACAGTACTAGTGATCAAGGATCAAGGATCTTGTACTGTGACAGAATATATAGAAATATTTTTGGGAGATAAATTGGGAAAAGCTAGAGTAGGTTACATACAAACACTTTAAAACAGATCTTAGTTGAAATATGGAGAATTCATATCCAGAGTGACTTCACAGAAACTTTGGAAGAATGTCTATGGAGACTTCCCAAGTAGGTGTTAATTGGACTGATGTTGTGGAATGAATGGACCATTGTCTTAAAGCAACAGCAGAGACGTGATGGCTTTTCACAAGAGAGCTCAGAGAGAGGTCTCTGATGGGTTCTTGTTTACCTAAAAACAACAGATGAATCAGAAGATTGACTCCTGTTGTTTGATGCAGAAGGTCAGGTGGTTTTTCAAGCAGAGGGAGAAAGCAGACTCTGACTGAGGGTCAGAGAGCATGTGTGTGCGTGTGTGTGTGTGTGTGTGTGTGTGTGTGTGTGTGAGAGAGAGAGAGAGAGAGAGAGAGCTGTGACAAGCAGCAGAAGTTTGCTGGAACTGAAACAGAAGCTCCAGAGTGGAAAATGGCTAGACGACTGGTTGTCTAATGTTTCACTTGGAATAAGTGAAACAGAAAGGAACTCTGCGGTAACCTGAAAGAAAGAGGTTATCATCTGGAGAACCCTGATGGGGCAAGTTTCTTCAGCAAGACGCTGAGGTGACTGAGGGAAATACCTCAGTTGTGGATGTCCCGGAACAACACATCTCTCTCTGAAAATCAACAAGAACCTTCCTGAGCGGTAACCATTTACCTTTTAAGCACAAAGCCTGGTGAACTTTATACATGTTAAATTCTGTGCACAGTATAAGAATTGCCTGCATCCAGTGAACTTGGAAGAATGAGAAGTGAGATTGGACTGTGAACCAAATAACTTTTCTAAACTTACCATACATTACACACACGTCTGCTTAGAATTAGAAGGGGGTTAAGTTTGGCCAGTTAAGTTAATAGTGATAAGTTAAAGTGTGATTCTGCTTTCATGTTTAAAGATGATTAAAAGCAACTCTTGCTTTAGTAACTATTTGTCTTGATGAATATCTATTGCTGCTGGGTTTAGGGGTCCTTTGGGTTCATAACAGTATGTTCTCACCGTGTCTGTGAGGATTTTCCCTGAGGATTCCGGTTTCCTCCCACCCTTCAAAACATATCGGGGGGTGTAGGATAATTAGATGTAAATTGGGCGGCAGGGCTCGTGGACCCGTTACCATGCTGCGTGTCTAAAAAACAGTAAAAATTTCAAGGGAACATTAGGAGGAGAGAGTCGTGAGAGTGTGGAATGAGCTTCCAGCTAAAGCAGTGACATTTAAGAAGAGTTTTGACAGGTGCGTGGATGGGAGTTATGGAGGGATATGGTCTGGGTGCAGATCAACGGGACGAAGCAGAATAATACTTCAGCACAGACCAGAAGGCCTGTTTATGTGATTTAGTGTTCTATGTTTCTAGAAATGCTGGTCTTCTGGAGGCAGTAGTTAGAAGAGGTTATGACCGGATGATGGGGGCCCTTTATGATGTTAACTGCTTTCTACAGGCAGCACCTCACATAAGATGGGTTAACAGGTTAACAACAGAGGGTAACCTGCTATGCCAAAGGCCAGAAACATGGGGAGCTTTATTTCCCATGAATTGCTCCACTTTCCGCTCAGGCGGAATTTAAGGATCTGTCAACTGAGTCTACCACCTGTTCCACTCCAGGACTCCCGCTCCAATAGGCTTGAACTTTAAAATAGGACAAGCTGGTTCACCACCTGCCTTTACATTTATTCATTCCTCAACGCCTTGGTGCCCAAAATGAATCTAAATCAAATTCTTGGCAAGGCTCTTCTTTCCAGTTCTCTGGTGAAACATTGAGCTTTGCCGTTCACTTTCCAAGAATGTCAAGTCTTTCAGATACTGATCCAGATATCCAAAGGAGACAGTTCTGGGTAACATGCTTTGAGTGCGGTGACTTGGCCGCAGAGGGAGACCAATGCAAATCACCTATAACACTGGCTGAAAAGCAAAAGAACTGCTGATGCCAGGATGTTGCCCAGACTTCAGGAATTGAGTTACAGGGAAAGATTAAACAGGTTGTGGACTTTATTCCCTGGAGCGAGGAAGAATGAAGGAAGATTTGAGACAGAATAAATTAGGGTAGGCTTTTTCTACTGAGGGTGGGTGAGATACAAACCAGAAGACATGGGTTAAGAGTGAAAGGGGAAAAGTTTTGAGGGGGAACCTCTTCACACAGAAGGCGGTGGGAGAATGGAACAGGCTGGTAGCTGAGGTGGTGAATGAAGGCTCAATTTTAACATTTCAGAAGAATTTGGACAGGTATATGGATGGGAGAGGTATGGAGAGCTATGGACTGGGTGTAGGTCAGTGGGACGAGGCAAATAGAAAGGTTCAGCGCAGACCAGAAGGGCCGAAGGGGCCTGTTTCTGTGTTGCAGTGTTCTATAGTTCTAAGCTGGAAATCAAAATAAAAACTGATATTGGAAATCCTCAGCAGGTCATAAAGCATCTTTGGAGAGAGACAAAGAGTTCATTGTTCAGGTAAATAACATTTCAGGAAAAAAGGGGAGCACGGTTGGCGTAGCAATCAGTGCAACGCCTTTACAGCACCAGCGATCGAGACTGGGCTTCGAATCCTCGGAGACTCGGTTTCCTCCCATTGTTTGAAACGTACTTGGGGTGTATGTTAATTGGGTGTGAATTTGGCGACACGGACACGTGGGCCGAAATGTCCTGTGACTTTTCTGTATGTTTACATTTGTTTTAAATCTTAGAACATTGAATAGTACAACGCAGCAGCAGGCCTTTCAGCCCTCATTGTACTGAACATGATGCCAAATTAAACAAATTCCATCTGCCTATCCCTCCATCCTGTTCAAGTGTCTGCTATTTGTTGCCAAGGGCCGCCGTGGAGGCCAGGCCATTGGGTGTTTTTAAGGCAGAGATTAATAGGGTCATGATGGAATGGCGGGGCAGATTCATAGGGCTGAATAGCCTATTTCTGCTCCTATGCCTTATGGTGTTATGGCTGTTACGGAGTCCAGAGGACCCCAAAAACCAGCAGGAACAGATATGCACCACAACACAAAGGGTTACTTAAACAAAAGTAGTTTTTAATTATAATTAACAAGAAAACAGAATTAAACTTTAACTTATTACTATCAACTTACTTAACCTACTTAATTCCCCTTCTAATACGAAGCGCAGGTTTGTGTAATGTGTATACAAGCTTAGAAAAGTTCTTTGGATCACAGTCCAATCTCACTGGTTGCAGGCAATTCTGGTATTGTGCACAGAAGTTAGCATTAATAAAGTTCACCAGGCTTTGGTGCTTAACAGGCAAATGGTTACCACTCAGGAGGGTTCTTGTTGGTCTTCAGAGCAAGATTCCTTTTGTTCCAGGACATCCGCTCCTGATTCCTGTTTAATCAGTCTTGCTGGCGAAACGTACCCCCTTCAGAGTTCTCCAGATGATTCAGGTCACCTTTCAGACAGCCAGTCTTCTCCTTTGATCAGGCAGTCTTCCAAAGGTTTGCCAGCTTCGTCCTTCTGGAACTGATTTCTGTCTCCTTTCTCTCCGTATTGCACCCTCCCTCTCTGAGAGCAGAACTGTTCTGTCTGCCTGCAAAAATCACATCCTCTTCCAGGCAAGCTGTATGCTGCAATTTTGTTGCTCTTTTTGCAAAAAAAAAGCATTCTGCAAAAGTCCTGTGTTTTAAAATGTTTGTGTGCAACCTGCTCTAATAATCCTTCCCAAACCACCTCTAAATACTTGTTCTTATGGGTTGACTTGCCTGGGTAGGTGAGTCAACAAAGTATTGCACTGTATCTTGGTCAACGTGGCAATGAACAAGTCAATTTAACTCAGTGGCTGGATGATCAGTATCCAGACATCAAGACCAGTGACAAAGGGAAATAAAGGCTCAGTGAGGACACGGCTTGATTGGCCCTGTAACCTTTCAAGCATCTCTCTTTCCATCACCTTCTGCGGCAGCAGGTTCTTGGCACCAACTACTTTCTGTGTAAAAAAAAGAACACACCTTGTAAATACAGTGTATTACGTTCCATTTTGGACACAGTGCTGCAGGAAAGATGTCAAGTTGGAGAGGTTGGAGAAGAGATTTATGGGGATGCTGCCAGCTTTCAGGAGCTAAAGGGAGAGGTTGAGCCGGCTGGGGCTTTATTCCTTGGAGCGTAGGAGGATGAAGGGAGTGTAGCAGGATGAAGGGAGATCTCAGAGAGGTGGACAAAATCATAGGAGGAACAAATCATGTGAACGCAGAGAGTCTTTTGCCCAGACTCGGGAAATTGAGTAACCAGAAGGCACGAGTTTAAGGTGAGGGAGGAGAGATTGAACAGGAACCTGAGGGGTCACTTTGTGTATGGAACGGGCTGCCAGTGGAGGTGATCGAGGCAGGTAATATTTCCATGTTTAAGAACAAATTGGATGAATACATGGATAGGATGGGTTTAGATCAGTGGTTCTCAACCTTTCTCTTCCCACTCACATCCCACTTCAAGTAATCCCTCTGCCATCGGTGCTCTGTGATCAATAAGGGATCGCTTAAGGTGGGATGTGGGTGGGAAGGGAAGGTTGAGAATCACTGCTCCAGACCCAATTGTTACTGAAATATTTTGCTTGAGAAAAATTGTCAATGGCCCATTTCCTTTGGAGTTCTGAAACCGTGCACATAACGAGTCCATGAGGGACGATTAATACAGTGCTTTCCAAACTTTTTCTTCCCACTCACATCCCACCTTAAGCAATCCCTCACTAATCACGGAGCACCGATGACATAGGAATTACTTAAATTGGGATGTGAGTAGAAAGAAAAAGGTCGAAAACCACTGCCCAGCATCATTGGAAAGAACCATCCAGTTAGCATTCATAAGACCAATCAATTTGACCAACCACTGTGGCTAAGACCCAACACACCAACAGATTTGAAAGTAGCACTTCGGGACATTAAAGAGTTTTCAGAGGAAGTTCACAAGGATGATCCCGAGAAAGAAGGGGTTATCATATGAGGAGTGTCTGGCCTGAACTCCTTGGAATTTAGGAGAATGAGGAGGGATCTCATTGAAACATTTTGTATGTTGAAAGGCATGGACAGAGTAGATGTAGAAAGGTACTTTCCTATAGTGGAAGGGGGTCGATCAGATTTAGTTTTTAGGTTTTCTTTTCTTTTTATCAATTTTTATTTGGATTAATTTATGTTTCCACATAGTTATCATAGATTAATTCAATAATTTGTTTCTCATGTGGATAAAGGAACTGTCTAATGTAGTTCCACTCATTTTTTTTGTAAGCATATGAGATGACTTAGATGCTTTCCTTAAATTTTGTATGTAAGTTTATATGTTAAATTCAATAAAAGTATTTAAAAGAGAAAAGAAAAAAGGACAAAAAAAGGGAAGATGTTTAAAGGGAACATCGGTGGGGAACTTCTTCATACAGAGTGGTGGGTGTGTAGAATGAGCTGCCAGCTGAACTGGTGAATGCCGGCTCAATTTTGACATTTAGGAAAGATGTGGACATGGAAATGAGGGGTACGAAGGGTATGCTTTGATGCGACAAAGGACATCCTACGCCTCGTCCTTATTGTCTGGCTGCAGGTCAATGGGACAAGGCAGAATAATAATTCGGCACAGACTAGATGGGCCAAAGGGCCTGCTTCTGCGTGACAGTGCAGCCTCCGGCTGAGCCCCATTCCAGCCCCAGATAAATTCTTATAAGTCAGTCGCAGTCCTGGTTTAATCTATCATGGTGACGGAGGATTTCGAGTTTATCTCAAGCCTTTCAAAAGCAAAAAGGAAAGTTGAGCCATATCACATCTCAGAACCAAGAATATCTGGGTCGGGGATCAATAACATATGAGTACATCCTGAAAACCAGTGTGTTCTGCCGCAAATGGCAGGCACATGGAGGGTGCCTTACAAGATCGAAGACTCTATTTATGTACCGGTTATGTAGTCTGGGCTCTCATCAGTACAAGGGAGCCCTCTATCTGACCAACTGCTACTTGCAGATCTCTCAACTGAATTGGCTGCAGCAAAGGAGCTTCTAATCATTGAGAGGCAAGACTGTTGATTAACCAGAGACCCTTTGACATTTTCAATTTAGGATCTCTCAGCATTTGAGGCGGCCAACTAAGGTCGGTAATGTGAACAGGATCGGGCTGAGCCCTGAGGTGAGCCGGTACTCAGCATGGCGGTCCTTGACGCTCTGCCACCAATCTGGATAAACCATTATGTAAGATGTTCATTTACCGTGAGACCACAGGGAGAACGTGTACAGACTGCAACAGAGATGATGATCGAAACTCTCCAGTCCAAGAAGTATCCTGGCGAGTCTTTCCAACCTAATGACACCCTTTCGGTAGCTGGGTGGCCAAAACTGCACCAACTGTGGACTCACCCGTGTACAGTTGGAGCAGGAGGTACTGAACTGGAGTGGGGGAAATGGGACTGATTCGGATCAATGGGCCGAACAGCCTCTTGCTCTGCCAGAATGACTGAATGATTCTTCACAAACTTTTTTTAAACATTTTTTATTTTTCACACTATGAACCATATTAATCCAAATATATACAAACATTTCCCTCTTGAATATATAGTGTTATTTTCTCCCTTTTTCCCCCCTCCTTTCCCTCCCTCCTTCCTACCCCCCCCTCCCCACCCACTAAACATTCAACATATATGATACAATAAACCCATTAAACAATGTCTTCACACAATGAAAATAAACAAGAAAATCGTATCATCTACTTTTACACACTGGGTCAGTTCATTTCGTCTTCTCATTCTATCATTTTAGGGGGTGGAGGTCCGCGGTAGGCCCTCTCTGTTGTGTTCCATGTACGGTTCCCAAATTTGTTCAAATAATGTGACTTTATTTTTTTAATTATATTTTATTTTTTCCAATGGAATACATTTATTCATTTCCATGTACCATTGCTGTACTCTCAGGCTCTCTACCATTTTCCAAGTTGACATTATACATTTTTTTGCTTCAGCTGAGGCTACCATAATAAATCTTTTTTGCGCTTCATCCAGTTTGAGGCCTAATTCTTTGTTTCTTGTATTACTTAGAAGAAAGATCTCTGGATTTTTTGTTTTGTAACTTTTTGTGATTTTATTTAATACCTGGTTTAGATCTTCCCAAAACTTTTCCACTTTCTCACGTGCCCAAATTGCATGTACTGTTGTTCCCATTTCCTTCTTACAGTGAAAACATCTATCTGATACTGTTGGATCCCACTTATTTAACTTTTGGGGCACGATATATAACCTGTGTAACCAATTATACTGTGTCATATGTAACGTGTTTATTATATTCTTCATAGTTCCAGAACATAACTTTTCCCATGTTTCATTTTTTATCTTTATGTTTAAATCTTTTTCCCACATTTGTTTGGGTTTACAGCTTATTTGTCTGCCAATTCTCTTCTTTTTGTTGTATCTTCCCTTGTTGCTAGTTCCTTTTCTGTACTTACTATTTCCCTTTCCAGCTGTTCTATTTCCCGATTGTAGTCCATTTTCATCTTAGTTACATAATTTATTATCTGCCCTCTAACGAAGGCTTTCATTGCGTCCCATAATATAAATTTATCTTTCACTGATTCCGTATTTATTTCAAAGTACATTTTAATTTGGCGCTCAATTAATTCTCTAAAATCCTGCCTTTTAAGTAGCATGGAGTTTAATCTCCATCTATACGTTCTCGGTGGGATGTCCTCCAGCTCTATTGGTAATAACAGGGGTGAGTGGTCCGATAACAATCTAGCTTTATATTCTGTTTTTCTAACTCTCCCTTGGATATGGGCTGACAACAGGAACATGTCAATCCTTGAGTATGTTTTATGTCTACTCGAATAATATGAATATTCCTTCTCCCTTGGGTGTTGCCTCCTCCATATATCCAAAAGTTGCATTTCCTGCATTGATTTAACCATAAATTTGGCTACTTTGTTCTTTCTGCTAGTCTTTTGTCCAGTTTTATCCATCTTTGAATCCAAATTAAGGTTAAATTTTCCTCCTATCAATATATTCCCCTGCGTATCTACAATCTTCAAAAAAATATCTTGCATAAACTTTTGATCCTCTTCATTAGGTGCACATATATATTGGCCAAATTCCAGAATTCTGAATATATCTGACACTTTATCATTACATATCTCCCTGCTGGATCTATTATTTCCTCCTCTATTTTGATTGGTACATTTTTATTGATTAATATAGCTACTCCTCTGGCTTTTGAATTATATGACGCTGCTGTTACATGTCCTATCCAATCTCTCTTTAATTTCTTGTATTCCACTTCAGTTCGATGTGTTTCCTGCATGAATGCTATATCTATTTTTTTCTTTTTTCAGTAAATTTAACAGCCTTTTCCTTTTGATTTGGTTATGTATTCCGTTAATATTTATAGTCATATAGTTCAACATGGCCATTTCATATTCTGTTTACTCACCACCACCGTTCCCCTTTTCCCCATTTTCATTTCTCAGTTTTCTTTTTTTGAACGCACTGTATGACAACACTTCTAAAACATAAAAAATTTCCACCATTCCCACATCTATAATTCCCTTAACTCCCAGTGTTCCCCCCCCCCCCCGAGTCGCCCCTCGTCCCTTGCCGGTCAACCACAACTCCCCTCTCCATTCGGACTGCATACTCGTTCGCAAGTGTCAACTGATTTCGCAGTGACTGTGATTCTCTCCCACCCAACCCCCTCCAGAAAAGTCTTTATCTTCACATTACAACAAATCTCCCCATCTTTTCTTCTCTTTTTCTTCTTTTTTTAATCCCTCCTTTTTTTCTCCCCCCTTCTCCCTTACTTCCCTTTTCTTCTCTCCTTTAGTTCTTATTTATACATTATTTTTACATCTTTATATGTAGTTTGTCGTCATTCTTTGTTCTTGTTATATCTCTTCAACTCTCTTTCTGTCTTGCAGGCATTCTACAAATTCTCTTGCTTCCTCTGGATCCGAGAACAGTCTGTTTTGCTTCCCCGGGATAACTATTTTAAGCACCGCTGGATATCTTAACATAAATTTATAGCCTTTCTTCCATAGGATCGATTTTGCTGCGTTAAACTCCTTCCTCTTTATCAGGAGCTCAAAACTTATGTCTGGGTAGAAAAAAAATTTTGACCTTTGTATTCCAGTGGTTTTTTGTCTTCTCTAATTTTATTCATTGCCTTCTCCAATATATATTCTCTTGTTATGTATCTCAGGAATTCTACTAAAACGGATCTTGGTTTTTGTTGTGACTGTGGTTTCGGGGCTAATGTTCTGTGTGCCCTTTCTATTTCCATTCCTTCCTGCATTTCTGGCATTCCCAGGACATTTGGGATCCATTATTTTATAAATTCTTTCATATCTTTGCCTTCTTCGTCTTCCTTTAGGCCCATTATCTTTATATTGTTTCACCTACTATAGTTTTCCATTATATCCATCTTCTGAGCTAACAACTCTTGTGTTTCTTTAACTTTTTTGTCACTTTCTTCCAATTTTCTTTTTAAGTTGTTCACTTCCATTTCTACCCCTTTACACGTTCTTCTACATTTTCTAATCTTTTCCCTATTTCTGTCATGACCAGCTCTATTCTACTGTACTTTTCATGTCATTAAATTCTAGTGTCAACCAATCTTTTAATGTTTTCATTTGTTCTTGAAAACTTTTTTTATCTCTGTATTGTCCATTCATTTTACCTCCTATTCCTCTGTGCAGAGCTTCTTCTTCTTCTTCTTCTTCTTCTTCTTCTTCTTCTTCTTCTTCTTCTTCTTCTTCTTCTTCTGTGTCTGCTCTTGGGTTTGTGTCTTCCATTTCTCTTCCTTGTATCTGTGTCTCTTCAGACTTTCTTGTTGAGCTGCTTGTCTCAGTTTGTTGGGTTTGTTTTTCATGGTTTCTTGATGTTGCTCCTCTTCTTCTGGGCTGGTTATCTGTTGTGTCTGTTGCTTCCTTTTTTCTTTCTCACCCCTCCCATTCCCGTTGCTTTCTTTATCTTCCAGCTGGGAGCCCTGCTGTTGGGCATCTCTCAGCTGTTCGTGCTCTGGAGTTCACTCCACAGCTGATCCCCCCTCCCATCGGTGTTGTCTGTTTGGCTCAGTGAGCCATTTTTGCAGTCCCGCGGTCAGTAGGTCATGACCCTGCGGGGTCTCCACTAACCTCGGGGAGTGGGCTCCTCTTTCTATGGTGGGTCCCTGCTTTTTCGTGCAGGTAAGGCCTTCACCTTTCTCTTCCGGCGTCTTTCCTTCTTCTTTTCTTCCCATTGTTTTTGGTTTTTCTTTCTTACGTGCCATTTTCTCCACACCTTTATTTTTTATTTGTTGTGATTTGTGTGTCTGGGGCTTTGCTTTTTCTTCGCTTATTTTCTTCTTTTCTGGAGAGGGCTGGTATTCTCCTACCAGCCACTACTCCATCACATGACTCATTCTCCACAAACTTTGAAGCAGCAATTAGTGCAACTTGCCAGAGCCTTGGATGAGACACTGGCTTCCAACAGTAAGGGCAGTTACTTTTGCCAATACATTTAAATTTAATTTTAATCTTTTTAAAATTTTTTAAATTTAGACATACAGCAAAGTTACAGGCCCTATCATCCATAACTCCATGGTAGTTACATCCAATTGGCCTACAACCCCTAGTATGTTTCAAACAGTGGGAGGAGACCGGACCCCCCACCATAGAAAGAGGAGCCCACTCCCCGAGGTTAGTGGAGACCCCGCAGGGTCATGACCTACCCATGCAGATGTGGGAGAACGTACCAACTCCTTACAGACAGCACGGGATTAGAACCCCGGTCCCCATCGCTGGCATAGTAGCAGCGTTGTGCTAACCGCACCACCCCAGGTTCCAATTTTATCTCTTGTCCTGTCTGTGTGTAGTGTGAATATTCTCCGTCACTGCTTGTACAAGGCAAATCTTCCCTGAATTTCACCTGATGAGAAATATCAGCAAGGAAAATTCACCCAGCATTCCAGCCCGGGATATAAACTCAGCTCAGCCAGTGGTTTCCACAGAGAGAAAGACATTTTTCGATATAATTTAATTTAACCATATAACTGTTTACAGCGCGGAAACAGGCCATGCCGGCCCTTCAAATCCGCACCAGTTCACTTGAACAACTCCACTAGCTCAACCCTCCCACTCTCCACCCATAACCCTCCAACCCCGTCTCCTCCATGTACATATCCAACCTTCTCTTAAATGACAGAAGGGACCCTGCTGCAATTATCTCCTCTGGAAGATCATTCCATTCTGCCACCATTCACTGAGTGAAAAAGCATCCTCTAATATTTCTCCTAAAGTTTTGTCCCCTTACCCTTAACTCATGCCCTCTTGTACCAATCTTCCTTGCCCTCAGGGGGAAGAGTCTATTTATGTCTAGTCTATCTATTCTTTACATAATTTTAAATACCTCTATCAAGTCCTCTCTCAGCCATCTGTGTTCCAATAAATAAAATCCCAATCTCCTTAATCTCTCCCTGTAATCCAGATGCTGTAAGCCAGGCAACATCCTTGTAAATCTTCTCTGCACCCACTCCACCTTATTTATATCCTTTCTATAATTTAGAGACCAGAACTGAGCACAGTACTCCAAACCTGGCCTCACCAATGCCTTAAACAGCTGCAGCATCACCTCCCAGCTCCTATACTCTATAGTATGATTTATGAAGGCCAGCATACCATATGCCTTCTTAACCACCCTGTCTACATGGGAATCCACCTTCAGTGAACTCTGTACCATAACCCCCAGGTCCCTCTGCTCCTCTGTGTGTCTCAATGCCCTCCCCTTAACTGCATATGTCCTATTTTGGTTATTTTTACCAAAATGCAGCACCTCGCACTTGGAATTCCATCGGCCATCTTTCAGCCCACTCTTCCAAACAAACCATGTCCTTCTGTAACCCAAGAAAACCTTCCTCACAATCCACCACATATCCGCATATTTTCTTACCCAGTTAACTACACCCTCCTCTATATCATTAATATAAATGATAAACAACAAGGGACCCAGCACTGATCCCTGAACCACCCCGCTTGTCACATTTAATTTAGAGATACAGCAACCTAGCAAACCCTTCCGGTCCATGACATCACTCCAATCAAATACACCTCTCTGACCGATTAACCAACTCTCTTGGCCTCCGTTGGTTGTAGTCGACGCTTCTGGCAGTCACTGGTTTGTTGAGCAGCGTCGACTGTGTCTATTGAGGCCGACCCTGGAATGGCAGGCTCTGCCACAGTTGCTGCAAGAGTAGGGTATCGTTGAATTGTTATCTGCAGTGGTCTTCACTTTGCTCTCCGCTCCTCAAACTGACTCCAGATCACTTTCTCCCCTTGCTCTGGGCGTTGATGAAGAGTACTTCACCATTTGTTGCGGCCATCTGCTGTATCCTCTCAGCACTTTTAAGGCTTTCAAGTCGAACTTCCAGAGGTCCTTGAAGTGAGGTTAGGGTCTACCAACGTTCCTCTTACTTATCTCTAGTTCTCTGTAGAGGATGTCCTTTGGCAGTCTACCATCCTTCCTGGATGTGGTCCAGCCAGCGCAGTCTGCGTTGTCTTAAAAGTGTGTGCATTGTGGGAAGTCCAGTGCAGGAGAGGACCTCAGAACCTGGGACTTTGTCTCTCCAGGTGATGCCGAGGATGCAGCGAAAGGAAACTGTTGAGTTTCCTTTCCATCTACGAGTAGGTGGTCCAAGTCTTGCTACCATGCAGGAAGGTGCTGATAACACGTGCACTGTACACAGCCGTCTTGGTCTTTGTTACAGGTTTCTGATTCTCGCTAACCTGCGAGGAGCATCAAGCAAGGATCGATGCTGCTCTGCCGCTATGCCTATTGATTTCAGCATCGAGGGAGAGAGTGTCGCTAATGGTGGACCATTATGGACCGCTTCTAGCTCATAGTTGTCGATGGTAATGACCGGTGTCTCCATTACGTTCTGGGCAAGGACATCTGTTTTCTTTAAGCTGATGGAAAGTCCAAAGTGCTTGCGTGCCTCAGGGAAGCGGTCCGTGAGAGTCTGTAGTTGCTGGTTGGTGTGAGAGGTTATATCAGCATCATCGGAGGAAACCGGAGCACCTGGAGGAAACCCAAACAAGTCACGGGGAGAGCATACAAACTCCTAACGGACCGCGCTGGATTCGAACCCAGCTTGCCAGCGCTGTAACTGAACTGTGCTAACTGCGCCGGCTGATTTATTGAGCTTTATGCATCCAGGACATCTTGCGCTTCGTCCTTAATATTAACCTGTGGCAGATTATCATGTCCCCTTTCCTGATCTCACTGTAATCCATGGTACGGATGAGAAGTCCCTTGAGCTTACAAACCTCAATACACATGGAAGCTGAAGAATGGAGTTACAGAGCAAGGTTAGGACTTTATTCCCTGAAGAATGAGGGGCGATTTGATGGAGGTATGCAAAATTATGATGGGTATAAAGAGAGTTAATGCACGCAGGCTTTTTCCACTGTGATTAAGAGAGGACATGGGCTAAGGGGAAAGGGGAAAGCTTTAAAGGGAACATTATGAGGAACTTCTTCACACAGAGAGTGGTGGGGAGTGTGGAATGAGCTGCCAGCTGAAGTGGCGAATGTGGGCTCAATTTTGATATTGAGGAAGAATTTGGACAGGTACATGGACGGGAATGGTATGGAAGGATATGGTCTGGGTGCAGGTCAGTGGGACAGACTAGAAGGGCCAAAGGGCCTGCTTTCTGTGTTGTAGTGTTCCATGGTTCTAAGGTACCACCTTAATCACAACACTCCACCTGGGCCACTAAAAATCAGTATGCACGACTGAAACCGCACTTTGATTGGAACTCCTGATCCTGTGATTTATAAGCATGTTCTTTTATATTTATTGGTTCTTTTTCCTCTCAGGGTGAATTGAGTTATGTGATTTTCATTTGTTTTTTCTTGTTATTTTATTAATTTCATTTGGTATATTTTAGGCACTGGTGTGGCTGCAGTAAGAATTTAATTTCATTCGGACTTTGCACTTATGTACATGGTAATAATCACTTTGAACATTGAATACAGATGAAAATGTAGACCACCCATGTAAACAAACTGACTGTGCAATATAGAAAAAAATGTTCAGTAATAAATAAACAATGTTCAAAAAAAAATCCTTAAATGAGTCCCTGATTAAGCTTGTCGTTGAGAAGTCTGATGGTGGAGGGGTCTGAGGGCTGTTCCTGAACCTGGTGGGGTGAGTCTTGTGGCAGCGACATCTCTTTCCTGATGGCAGCAGCGAGAACAGAGCGTGTGCTGGGTGATGTGGATCCTGGATGATTGCTGCTGCTCTCCAGTGGCAGTGTTCCCCGTAGATGGGGGGCAGGGTTTTGCCTGTGAAGTCCTGGGGGCTGTGCTCACTACCTTATGCAGGGCTTTACCCTCAGTGGTATTGTCTTCACAAACAAGAGTGTGATGCAGCCGGTTGACACACTTTCCAGTGCACATCTGTAGAAATTTGCCAAGGTTTTCGACGTCATACCAAACCTTTGCAAACTCCTGAGGAAGTCGAAGCACTAACATGCTTACTTCACAATAACATTTGTGCATTGGGTCCAGGCAAGGTCCTCTGAGATAGTGACTTCCAGGAATTTAAATTAATTCACCTTCTCCTACGATACAGACTAATGTTCATTCAGGAGACTGATGGGTGCAGGGAAGAAACCGTCTTTCCATACCTTTGAGCCTTTTCCCTGATGGGAGGAGGGAGAAGAGAGAGTGTCCAGGTTGGGATGGGCCCTTCAGTAAGTCGGCTGTCTTTCCAATGCAGTGGGAGATGTAGATGAAGCCCATGGAAGAGAGAGAAACAATAGAATTCTTGACCACACAAGTTTGGAAATACTGTATTTAAGGAGAGAGATTTCTAACACAAAAGGTATCAGAAGGTGTGTAGAGAGAGTGGAAGTTGTGGTATAGAGATAGAGAATAAGAAATAGAGATATTGCAAGGTGAATAAAGGAGTGAATGGACTACTGTTTAAACGTAGACACAGGCCATTTTGACCACCTGCCCATGCCACCCAATTACACCCGAATGACCAACACCCCAGGTATTCTTTTTGAACTGTGGGAGGAAACCGGAGCTCCTGGGGGAAACCCACACAGACATGGGGAGAACACACAAACTGTTTTCAGACAGAGCGGGATTCGAACTCCAGTCCCAATCGCTGGAGCTGTAAAGGCATTGTGCTAACCGCTACACCAACCGTTCTGCCCTGTTGCTTCAATTTTTTGATAAAAAATTAAAATAAAGTTGTAGGAAATAGAAAGCTATAAACAGAGCTCAGTCCATGACACAAGCAAACTTCCCCTTCATTGAACCATAGAATCACAGAACATTACAGCACAGAAACAGGCCCTTTGGCCCTTCTAGTCAGTGGTGAAATATTATTCTGCCTAGTCCCACAGACTTCGACACAGTCCGTGCCCCTCCCATCCACGAACCTGTCCAATTGTTAAAACTGAGCCGGTACTCACCACGTCCCATTGTCTCGGGAAAGCTGCCAGCATCTCTCAAGGACACCGTGCAGGTTGATAGGAGAGTTAAAAAGGCCTATGGAATAGGCCTTCATTAGTCAGTGAATTGAGTTCAAGAATCGAGAGATCATGTTGCAGCTCTACACATCGTGGTGAGACCACATTAAGAGTATTGTGTTCAGTTCTGGTCACCTCATTATAGAAAGGATGTGGAAGCTATGGAGAGGGTGCAGAGGAGATTTACCAGGATGTGGCCTGGATTGGGAAACAAGTCTTATGAGGCAAGGTTAGCAGATCTGGGACTTTTCTCTTTGGAGTGTAGAAGGATGAGAGGAAACTTAATAGAGGTCTACAAGATTATGAGAGGCATAGATAGGGTAGACAGCCAGTGCTTTATTTTCCTGGGTGGGAGTAACAAACCATAAGAGGACATCTCTGTACAAAGTGAAGGGAGGAAGGTTTTGGGGAGATGCCAGGGGTAAGTTGTGGGTGCCTGGAATACCTTGCCAGGGGAGATGGTGGAGGTTGAAACATTAGGGGCAGTTAAAATAGTCTTGTACAGGCACATGGATGAAAGAAAAATCGAGGGTTACGGGGTAGGAAGGATTTAGTTTTCTTCAGTAGGAAGATATAGGTCAGCATGACATCGAGGGCAGAAAGATCTGTACTGTGTTGTAATGTTCTATGTTCTATATCAGTTGATCAATCTCACCCCAGTCACACAATCTTCTCCCCCTTTCCATTGAGCAAGAAATACACAAGTTGGAAAGTACTAACCTCCAGGTTCAAGGACAGTTCCTTTCCAGCTGTTGTAAGGCATTTAAATGAATCTCTCACTGGCAAAAGATAATGTTCTTGGACGGTTATTTTTTTTAATAAACTTGAACTTGAACTAAGCCTACAACGTGTGTTTGTACCTTTCTCTCTATACCCTACTATTTGACTTGATGTAAAGCTACTCTTAAAACAGTTATATTTATTGCCAGTAGTTATTATTGCAGTTCCTTCTGAATGTGTTGACTTTCCTGGATAGTGGACAAAACAAAGTATTTTTTTATCATGTCCCTGTAGACATGAAAATAAACAATTCAATTCAAATGCTGGAATGATTCGCTCATCAGAAGAAGCTTGGAAACGCGAATTGCTTCCCTCTCCACAGATTCTGCCTGACCCGTTGAGTAACGTTTCTGTTTTCTGCGTTTCCTCCATTAAGCTCTGACTGGATTTCTGACCAACCTCCCACAATACCTCCATTCATGAGGGTCAGTGTCAGAGTTTATGTGCAAACTTCCCGAGGCAGCAGGCTGGGACATTTTAAAGCCACGATACAAAATGTAAGTTAATTTTGCTATTTGTAATAGAGGAAAGAAAAAGGTTATTCATTCTTTGCTTCCTGACCACCTGATATTTAACCTGCTGGTCTGTAAATATCGATTTTATACCAATATATAATATTAGCAGGATACGCGGTGTTGCCCAGGAAAGAAAACACACAGTTGTTGATGACGTGGTGGAAACAAAATACCCCCAAAACTTCATGGTGATTCTGCACGAATATATTTGTTCAAACACAACATTTATATTCGTTGCACCTGAGATACACGGTTCAAACAAAGTTGACTTCTGGCAAAGCATAAGCAAACAATTCTCAGCTAAGGGGTAAGGTGAGACTGCAGTTCCACGGCTGGCTTTTGAACTCTACGGGCTTGTGAAGAGCTTCTACCAATGTTACTTCACTTTTTTGGGCTCATATTGAACTGGGTTTGGCCACCTATTTTTTTTTATTCTGAATGTACATTGATGCACCACAACTAATTGAGGTATCCCTGGTGCAAGTTCAATTTTTTTTGAATTTTTGACCTTAAATTCAATGTAGTCATGACATTCCACATCAAATGTTACCACAATTATAGTAAACAGTAATGTGAGTCAGTGGTAATAAATATTTGTATAATAAACAGTAATGCAAGTCAGTACAAGCTGGTGAAAAACACTTTTGAACTTCATATGACCATAAAGGTTAAATTAAATGTAGTCATGACATTCGACATCGGGGGAGTCACGTGATGGAGTAGTGGCCAGACGGTGAACTCCAGCCCTCTCCAGAAAAGTCGGAAAAAACAAAGGAAAACACAAAGGCACAAAAATAAAAATTAAAGAAAAGTGAGTATAAAGGTGGAAAGAAGATGGCGACGAAAAAAGAAAAATCGAAATCAACGGTAAGAAGAGAGGAAGAGAAGACAACGGAAGAAGAAGGAGAAGGCCTTACCTGTTTGAAGAGGCCCGCGGTGGAGAGAGAAACCCGCTCCCTCAGGTCGGTAGAAAGTGGACTACAAAAATGGCTCGCTGAGCCGAGTAAAAGTGCGCAACCGCGCATGTGCGAGGAGTCGCGCATGCGCGATGCGCATGCAAAAAAACACACCGACAGGAGGGGTGACCAGCTGGGGAGTTGATCTCCACAGCCGGCAATGGCAGCTGCAGAACACCTGAAGCAAGAGGAGAACATAGAAGACAACGAAAACAAGAAAGAAGAGAAGAAAAGGGCAACAAAGAAACAACAGATGGCCAACCCAGAGGAAGAAGAAGAGGAAGAGGAAGGGTACAGTGAAATAGAAGAAGAAGGGAAAGGCAAGATAAAGGATATACTTTCTCTTATCAAAGAATACATGGAGTCATTTAAAGAATGGCAAGCGCAAGAATTTGATGATTTAAGAAGAAGAATAAACAATACAGAAGAGAAAATGAATAAAATAGATATGACCTTAACAGAAATGGGAAAGAGAATGGACAAGATGGAAGAGCGGGAAGCAGCAGTAGAAATGGAGGTAGAAGACTTAAAAAAGAAATTAGAGGAATCTAATAAAAAAGTTATAGAGACACAAGAACTGTTAGCTCAGAAAATAGATATAATGGAAAATTATAACAGAAGAAATAACATAAAGATAGTGGGCCTTAAGGAAGATGAAGAAGGCAAGAATATGAGAGAGTTTATAAAAGATTGGATCCCCAGGATCCTAGGATGTCCAGAACTACAGCAAGAAATGGAAATAGAAAGGGCACATAGAGCATTGGCCTTTAAACCACAACCACAACAAAAACCAAGATCTATTGTAGTAAAATTCCTAAGATATACTACAAGAGAAAAGGTTCTGGAGAAGACAATGGAAAAAGTAAGAGAGGGCAACAAGCCACTGGAGTACAAAGGGCAAAAAATCTTCATTTATCCAGATATAAGTTTTGAACTCCTAAAGAAGAGAAAAGAGTTCAATACAGCAAAGGCGATTTTATGGAAGAAAGGGTATAAATTTATACTAAAGCATCCAGCGATATTGAAAATATTTATTCCAGGACAACAAAACAAACTATTCTTGGATCCAGAGGAAGCACGAAAATTTGCAGAACAATTGCAAAATAGACTGAGAGATGAAGACGTGTAATGAGAGTACAAAAGACTGAGAACTAAAAAGACACATAAGTTTTGAACTCCTGAAGAAGAGAAAGGAGTTCAATACATCGAAAACGATCTTATGGAAAAAAAACTATTCTCGGATCCAGAGGAAGCAAGGAAATTTGCAGAACAACTACAAAACAACCAGAGAGATGAAGACATGTAATAAGAGTAAAAATGACCTCGATTTATATGTATGTGGGTAAAGAGGTATATGTGTGTATATGTATAATGTGCATACATGAATGTATCCGTATTTAGAGGAAAATATGGATAGTATAGACAAGAATTAATAAGGGAAGGAAATGGAATAGAGGGAATAAGGAGGGAACTAAAAGAGTGACCTTTGTTACATATGAAAAGTGAAATCTTTTCTGGGGGAGGCGGGGTGGGGGAAAATAGCGGTCATTGCAAAATCAGCTGACGCTTGCGAGTGAATTCGCAAATCCAAATGGAGAGGAGAGATGTGGTTGTCTGACAAGGGATAAAGGACAACTCAGGAGGGGAAGGGGAGATTGGGGCTAAAGAAGTTTTAAATAGGAGAATAAGGAAAATGTTTGATGTTTTAGGAATGTTGTCTTATAAAGGATTCAAAACAAGAAAACAGAAATGGATAAGAAGGAAAGGTGATGATGGAGAAACGGAAAGGGAAGATAAACAAAGTATAAAATGGCTACGTTGAACTATATGACTTTAAATATTAATGGAATACATAACCAAATTAAAAGGAAGAAACTGCTAAATTTACTGAAAAAAGAAAAAATTGATATAGCATTTGTGCAAGAAACACATTTAACTGAATTGGAACACAAGAAATTAAAGAGAGATTGGGTAGGACACGTAACAGCAGCATCGTATAATTCAAAAGCAAGAGGAGTGGCTATATTAATTAGCAAAAATGTGCCATTTAAAATAGAAGAGGAAATAATAGATCCAGCAGGGAGATATGTAATGATAAAATGTCAGATATATTCAGAGTTTTGGAATCTACTCAATGTATATTCACCTAACGAAGAAGATCAAAAGTTTATGCAAGATATCTTTTTGAAGGTAGCAGATACGCAAGGGAACATATTAATAGGAGGGGATTTCAACCCGAATTTGGATTCAAATATGGACAAAACTGGGAAAAAAATTAACAGAAAGAACAAAGTAACCAAATTTATAATTAAATCGATGGAAGAAATGCAACTTTTGGATATATGGAGGAAACAACACCCAAAGGAAAAGGAATATTCATATTACTCGGCTAGACATAAAACATACTCAAGAATAGACCTATTTTTGTTATCAGCTCGTATGCAAGATAGAGTAAGAAAAACAGAATATAAAGCTAGAATACTATCGGACCATTCACCCTTAATATTGACAGTAAAGTTAGAGGACATCCCTCCAAGAATGTATAGATGGAGATTAAGCTCCATGCTACTCAAAAGGCAGGATTTTAGAGAATTCATTGAAAGACAAATTAAAATGTATTTTGAAATAAATACGGAATCAGTGAAAGATAAGTTTATGCTATGGGATGCAATGAAAGCGTTCATTAGAGGGCAAATAATAAGTTATGTAACCAAGATGAAGGAGGACTATAATCAGGAAACAGAGCAGTTGGAAAGGGAAATAGTAAATATAGAAAAAGAATTAGCAATGAAGGAAGATACAACTAAGAGAAGAGAATTGGAGGATAAAAATATAAAATATGAAACACTACAAACATATAAGGTGGAGAAGAACATAATGAAGACAAAACAGAAATATTATGAACTAGGGGAAAAAACGCACAAAATTCTAGCATGGCAGCTTAAGACAGAACAAGCTAAGAAAATGGTATTGGCATCAAGGAAAAAAGACAAACAAATTACATATAATCCAAAAGAAATTAAGGAATACTTTAGAGAATTCTATGAACAATTATACCGAACTGAAAACAAAGGGAAAGAAGGGAAAATAGATGAATTTCTGACTAAAATTGAACTACCAAAACTACAAATAGAGGAACAAAATAATTTAACAGAGCCATTTGGAATAGTAGAAATACAAGAGATAATAAAAAAATTACCAAATAATAAGACACCAAGAGAGGATGGATTCCCAATAGAATTCTACAAAACATTTGAAGGCTTATTAATTCTGCCCCTCCTGGAAGTAATCAACCAGATTGGTAAAACACAAAGCTTACCAGATTCATGTAAAACAGCAATAATTACAGTAATACTAAAGCAAGGGAAAGATCCACTCTCACCAGCGTCATATAGACCAATATCTTTACTTAACACAGATTATAAGATAATAGCTAAACTATTAGCAAACAGATTAGCAGAGTATGTACCGAAAATGGTAAATTTAGACCAAACTGGATTTATCAAAATAAGACGCACAACAGACAATATTTGTAAATTTATTAACTTAATTCATGCAGTAGAAGGGAATAAAGCACCTACAGTAGCAGTTGCTTTAGACGCAGAGAAGGCCTTTGACAGAGTAGAATGGAATTATTTGTTCAAAGTATTGCAAAAATTCAGTTTACCGGAGAAGTATATTAATTGGATTAAAGCATTATATAAGGGACCGTTAGCGAAAGTGACAGTAAATGGACATGTATCAAAGCAATTTAACTTAAGCAGGTCAACATGGCAGGGATGCCCACTATCACCTTTATTGTTCGCGTTAGCTATAGAACCACTAGCAGAATTGATAAGAACAGAAAATAATATAAAAGGAATAAAAATAAAAGACAAGGAATATAAAATCAGTTTATTTGCGGATGATGTTATAGTGTACTTAACAGAACCAGAACTATCAATAAAAGAATTATATAAGAAATTGAAGGAATATGGAGAAGTGTCGGGTTACAAGATAAATGTAAATGACATTCGACATCAAATGTTACCACAATTATAGTAAACAGTAATGCAAGTCAGTACAAGCTGGTCAAAAATACTTTGAACTTCATATGACCTTAAAGGTTAAATTCAATGTGGTCATGACATTCAGCATCAAATGTTATCCCTACTGAACCTCCTTGGACATTTCTAGAGGGCTCCATATTGATTTGCAAGGAGAACAGACAAACAAACAAATATTCATACATGCATATATATATATATATATTCATACACACACAAACACACACACACACACACACACACACACACACACACACACACACACACACACACACACACACACACACACACACACACACACACACACACACACACACACACACACACACACACATATATATATATATACTACAAATCTGGTCAATATTTAATTCTCCTTCGCCCTAATGCTTGAAACGGTAAAATATTATTCTTTATTGGAAATGGAGCCTGTGGGGAGTGAGACATCAGTTATTGGGTGTTAAGGAAGGAAAGTGGATTTAAAAAATTTTAAAGGACGGGACAGATTAATAACTGGTTTGACAAATAAGAAAATAGATGTATTGTGAAATAAAGATATAGATGAATCATGAACCTTTTCTTCATTCAGTTTACCATATCATTGTTCAGAATGAAGCTACAGTATGTGTTGGAAACCAGGCACAGGGGTGAGACTGAACCATAAAATTTTGCAGATGCCGTGATTGTAGTCAAAGGAAGTTAAAGCCATGACTATCAGCCAGTAGCACTTACATCAACAATAATGAAGTGTTGTGAAAGGCTGGTGATGAAGCCTATCGTAGCAACAGTTCTACAGTGGATGCCATCTCACTGGCTCTACACAAAGCCCTGGAACATCAGGACAGCATTCATGTTTAACACCACCATCCTCTCAAAATTGACCAGCAAACTTCAAGACCTTGGACTCAACTCCCCACTGGATTTCCTCACTTCCACATCACAATCAATGAGGATTGGCAAGAACATCTCCTCCACAATCTCCATCAGTACCAGAGCACCACAGGGCTGCGTTCTTAGCCCCCTTCTCTACTCACTTTACACCCACGAATGTGTAGCTCAGTGCGACAATAACACCATCGACAAATTTGTCGATGATACCACAGTAGTGGGTTGTGTAAAGGAAGGGAATGAGTCAGCGTACAGGATGGAGATTGAAAAATTGGCTGAATGGTGCACCAACAACAACCTTGAACTCAATGTCATCAAAACTTAGGAGCTGATTGTTGATTTCAGGAAGGAGAAGCCAGAGGTGTACGATCCAGGGATCACTGGGGGAATCAGAGATGGAGAGTGTGAGTAAACTTAAGTTCTTGGGAGTCACTACCTCAGAGGATCTTTCCTGAACCCAACACACCAATGGCATCGTGAAGAAAGCATGTCAGCACCTCTACTTCCTCAGGAGTTTGCAGAGGTTTGGTATGAAATTTCTACAGAGATGAGGTGGAAAGTGTGCTGACCGGCTGCATCATGGTCTGGTATGGGGACACCAATACCCCTGAGCAAAAAGCCCTGCAAAAGGTAATGGACACAGCCCAGAACATCCCAGGCAAAGCCTTTTCCACTATCGAGAACATCTACAGGGAACTCTGTCGTCGGAGAGCAGCAGCAATCATCAAGGATACACATCACCCAGCACACGCTCTGATCTCGCTGCTGCCATCATGAAAGAGGTGTAGATGCCACAAGACTCACACCACCAGGTTCAGAAACAGCTGCTCCCCCTCCACCGTCAGACTCCTCAACAACAAACTCAATCAGAAACTCATTTAAGGACTCTTATGTGTCCACTTATTGATTTTTTTAAAAATTCTCTCTGCATTGCACAATTTCATTCATTATTTGTTTACAGCTCTTTGTTTACATGTATACACTGTGTACAGTTTTTTGTTTGCACTGCCAGTAAGTGGTAATTCTGCCTGGCCCCAGGAAAAATAATCTCAGGGTTGTAAGTAATGTCATGTATGTATTCTGACAATAAATCTGAAATCTGACCAAAGGAACTGCTCACACTACCATCCAAGACTATCATATGTATCATTTGTATATATGAATATTTGTCCTGCATATTCATTGTTTGTTGATATGTGTGGTGGTTTGCAACGAGGATCGGAGAACGCTGTTTCGTCAGGTTGTTCTTGTCCAATCAGTTGACAATAAACTTGGCGTCAAAATTCAGGGATGCTGGAGCAATTCATCAGGTCTCACAGCGTCCAAAGGAAGTAACGATATTTAATCAACACTTTGGGCCTGAGCCCTCCCTTGTGTGACTGAAAAGTAGACAGGAAGTATAGGAGTATAGGATGGATATAAATAAGGTAGAGAGGGTGCAAAGAAGGTTTTCAAAAATGTTGCCTGGATTGTAGTATCTTGAATACAGATAAAGATTGAGTAGACTGGGTCTTTATTCTTTGGGGCGTAGAAGGTTGAGAGGGGATTTGATAGTGGAATATAAAATTATGAAGGGAATAGATAGAGTAGATGTGAATAGGCTCTTCCCCTTGAGGGTAGGAGAGATTGGATCAAGGGGTCATAAGTTAAGGGTTAGGGGGCAAAACTGCAGGAGTAATATAAGAGGATGCTTCTTCACTCAGAGAGTGGTGGCTGAGTGGAATGATCTTCCGGAAGAGGTAGTTGCGGCAGGGTCAATTCTGTCATTTAAGAGGAGGTTGGATGAGTACATGGATGTGAGGGGATTGGAGGGTTAAGGGCAGGGGAGTGGGTAGGTAGAACTAGTAGAGTTTCGCGTAAATTGGTGCGGACTAGAAGGGCCGAGATGGTTAAAGGCAGGTGGTCAAAACGGAAGAATGGAAGGGGGAGGAGTACGGACCGACAGACAAAAAGTGTTGATTGGAGGTAATAAAAGGATAGGAGAGAGAAAAGGTGAGAACTGGTCTTGGCTTCATGAAAGGAGACAGTGGGAAAAGGGTAAAGGGAGGGAGAGGAAAGGAGTCGTGGGGAGCTAATGGAAACTGGAAAAGTTGATCTCAATGCCATCCAGTTGGAAGATTCCCAGACGGATGATGAAATGCTGTGCCACCAGTTTGTGAGTGGTCGCAGTCCAGCAGTGCATGAGACCATGGACAGACATCACCAAGGGAATGGGGCAAATTAATATTATTGAGGAGGAGGGACATATCCCATGCCGGCCAAAGTTCATTTTCCATTGAGAAACCCCAGCTGCCAGGGATCAGTGATCAAAATCTTTCAAATTGGCAGGAGTAGTCCATTCAGCCCCTCAATTCTGTACTCCCAGTTATCCTCTCAACAAATTGCAGGGTGAGTAAGATGACAGGGCCTCAATAATTTGTGGTGTTCGCCAGCAAAGAGGGGTCTTTTAGTAGAGGTGCATCAGATTAGAAGGGGCTTGGATAAGATGGGCAGCCAGCACTTTTCTTCTGAGGTGACAGTAACAAATACCACAGGACATCTGTTTAAGGTGAGTGGAGGAAAGTTTGGGGGAGATGCTAGAGGTACGTTTTCTACACAGTGAGTGGTGAGTTCCTGGAATGCATTGCTGGGAGCAGTAAGGAAGTCAAACACGAAAGTCTGCAGATACTGTGGCTGAAGTAAAAACACCACGCTGGAGAAACTCAGCAGGTCGAACAGTGTCCTTTATACAGCAAAGATAAAAGTACATAACCAATGTTTCGGGCTTGAGCCCTTCATCAAGGTATAGGCAAATGTCGTCAGGTGTCCAAGTAAAACGGTGATGTGGAGGGAGTATGGTAGCAAAGGCAGGAGGTCATTGGTGGAGAAGGTAGGGAGGGCACAGCAGCGAACGGGGGGGGGGGGGGAGGAGGGGTGGGTCTGGAAATAGAGATGGAAGGGGGTGGAGAGCTGAGGGAAAGAAAGCAGGGGGGGGTGGGAGGGAGTGCAGGTTAGCAGAAACCAGAAAAATCGATGTTAATGCCATCCAGCTGGAGAGGTACCAGATGGAAAATCAGGTGTTGTTCTTCCAATTTGCAGGTGGTCTTGGTGGGATGGTGCAAGAGGCCATGGACAGACATGTGAGTAGGGGAGTGTAACACAGAACTGAAATGGTTAGCCACTGGGTGGTCCCTGACAGAGTAACAGAGCAGGACTGATTTACTGCATCGGGTGCTCCCTTTGTGGCTTTCTCTACATCGGAGAGACTGGAAGCAGGCTGGGAGATAGCGTCACTAAGCACCTTTGCTCCGTCCACACCAGAGGTAATTACAATGTTTAGAAGACATTTGGACAGGTCCGTGAGAGGGATATGGGCTCAATGAGCCAAACGGGACTAGTTCAGGTAGGCGACTTGGCGGGCATGGATGAGTTGGGCCAAAGGGCCTGTTTCCATGCTGTATCACTGTGAATATGTGACTGGAATGAATTCTCCAGATGAGTGAAGGAATTTCTTCTCATTGTCTTGAACAACCAGTCAATTATTTTTCAGTGTATCATTAGTTTCCAAACTTCCCTACCGGGAGAAGCTTCAACCCTGCTTCTACTCTCACAAGTCCTGTAAAAAATGTTGAATGTTTTCAACAAAATCGCTTCTGAATCTCAAGAACATACAGCCCTGACAGAATTTTCAGCATTTTTGGTTTTCCCAATTACATTTATACCGATAGAGGCTCAGCATTCATGAGCGCTGAACTGCGGCGAGCCCTGCTACAAAAAAGAATTGCCACCAGCCGTAAGGTGGTGGCAACCCGTAGGGCAATGGGCAGGTTGAAAGGGCTAATGCTACAATCTGGAAGATTGTTAATCTAAGCTTTAATTCTCTCGAAAGCCTTCAAGGCCATTGGAGAGAGAGGAAAATATTTAGTATCAAACAGAGGGCGTGCCTTTGTGGGGTAGTCCCAAACCCATTTGCAGTAGTAGGAAAAGAATCCCATACACACTGTTCAATTGCTCCTTCTGCTGGGGGGAGACTGTGGTGAATGTCTGCCAAGCTGCCTGTCTCCTCTCTGGCAAGCCTTGCTGGACTAACATTGGCTGTACATTACCTCTACTGTTAAGGACACTCCCCTTGGATATAACTGTATATGCATCTATTGTCCGCAAGGGCGAAATCTGCCCCGACCTGGAAAGAATGGCCCACCTTAAGAAGTTACCTCCCCAAACTCAGCAAAAGCCCTTAAAAGGTGTATGGGATTCTCTTTGGTTTCTAGTATTTCTCTGGAACGCATAGCACTTCTCAATGTTTTGGCTAGAGTGACAGTCCGGTCGCTAAAGCGTGTAAGGCGAAAAGTACTCCCACTAATAAGAAGAAGAAGAGAAGTACCAAGAAAATGCATCCTGGAGCTGCAGGAACGACCCCATACAGCCTTTGAGACTCATCGGGGGGTTATACCAGTTTAAAAGGGTACCTTTTGACACATTAATGTCAATGTTTCAGAGGGTAATGGATAAGATTATTGTTAGGACGTATGAGTTACAGGGTACGTTTCCCTATCTGGATAATGTCACTATTTGTGGGAAAACACAGGCTGAGTTTGGGGCTGGTAACTTCTTAAGGGGGCCATTCTATCCTGGTCAGGGCAGATTTCGCCTTTGCGGACAATAGATGCATATACAGTTATATTTCAAGGGGAGTGTCCTTAATAGTAGAGGTAATGCACAGCCAATGTAAGTACAGCAAGGCTCGCCAGAGGGGAGACAGGCAGCTTGGCCGACATTCACCACAAGCCCAGCTTACTTTATCCCAGGGTTAGGGTAGCAGTTAGCGCAACACTGCTACAGGGGTTCGAATCCAGCAGTGTCTGTAAGGAATTTGTACTTTCTTCCCGTGCCTGCGTCGGCTTCGTCCCACTCTCCGAAACATACTGGGGTTATAGGTGAATTGGGTGGCATTGGCTTGTGGGCTGGAAGGGCCTGTTGCCATGCTGTATGTCCAAATTTAAATGTGATATTTAACAATGCCGCCATCGGGATTTTCAGCATGACTCAGTCCATCCCATCGAGCCTGCTCCACCATTCAATAAGATCACGGCTGATCTGGCTGTGGACTCAGCACCACCTACCCACCTTTTCCACGTGGCTCTCAATTCCCCTGCTATGCAAAAATCAATCTTTAATGAGGCAGCCTCTACTGCTTCCTTGGGCAGTGAATTTCTCAGATTCACTGCTCTCTGGGAGAAGCAGTTCCCCCTCGCCTCCGTCTTAAATCTACTCCCCTGAATATTGAGACTCCGTCCCCTAGTTCTCATCTCATTTACTAGTAGAAACAATTTTCTTGCCTTTCTTATCAATCCATTTCATAAGTTTATGGATATGTAAAATCCACAAGCATCCTTTTGAATTCCAGCGAGGTTTGTCCCAGGCAACTCAATTCCCCTCGTGTCTGGAGTCAACCTTTTGAATCTACTCTGCCACACCTCCAAAGCCAGTCTAACCTTCCACAACTCCGACTGTTTAAGTCATTGGGCAAGGCCTGGTCTCCAAATTATAGGAAGGATATAGATAAAGTGGAGAGGGTGCAGAGAAGATTTACAAGGATGTTGCCTCAAGCAGGGGAATTGGTGACCAGAGCACATAGGTTTAAGGTGAGGTTGCTGGAGGAGGTGGTTGGAGGCAGGGACTTCTTCAAGGTTTAAGAAACATTTGAATGGGTATATGGATAGGATAGGTTTAGAGGGGACTTTATTCATTGGAATGTAGATGGTCGAGAGGGGATTTGATAGAGGTATTTAACATTATGAAAGGAATAGATAGACTAGACATGAGTAGATTCTTTCCCCTGAGGGCAGGGGAGGTTGGAACAAGAAGGCATATGTTAAGGGTAAGGGGGCAAAACTTTAGGAGAAATATTAGAGGATGCTTCTTCACTCAGAGAGTGGTGGCAGAATGGAATGATCTTCCAGAGGAGATAGTTGCGGCAGGGTCCTTTCTGTCATTTAAGAAAAGGTTGGATGTGTACATGGATGTGAGGGGGTTGGAGGGTTATGGGCGGAGAGTGGGAGGGGGGAGCTAGTGGAATTGTTCAAGTGTACCGGCGCAGACTCGTAGGGCCGATATGGCCTGTTTCCGCACCGTAAACGGTTATATTGTTTTAAGTGAGGAGAACACAACTGCACACGGGTGTACAAAATCATTGAATAGATTGGGAGAACGCAAAGAGTCTTTCAATCAGAGCAGGGGAATTGGTGACCAGAGCACATAGGTTTAAGGTGAGGTTGCTGGAGGAGGTGGTTGGAGGCAGGGACTTTTTCAAGGTTTAAGAAACATTTGAATGGGTATATGGATAGGATAGGTTTAGAGGGGAATGAGCCAAATGCAAGCAGGTGGGACTGGTGAATGGGGCATTTTGGTCGGCATGGGTAAGTTGGGCTGAAGGGCCTGTTTCCATACATGCCTCTAAGATTTTTCAGTGCAACTCACTCGTTTCCTAGCAAGGCACCAGACTTCACTCCATCGAGGACATCTACCAGAGGCAGTATTTTAATAAAGCAGCCTCTATCCTCAAAGACCCCCACCACCCAGGCCAGGCTCTCTTCACTCTGCTACAATCGGGGAAAAGGTACAGGAGACTGAAGACGAGCACTCAGCGGCACAAGGACAGCTTCTTCCCAGCTGCCATCAGATTCCTGAATGATCAATGAACCAAAGACACTGCCTTCCTTTGACGTTTCATGCACTATTTTTATTTATTTTTGTAAGGTGGTTTATATAAATGTTTGCCCTGTGACGCTGCCACAAAACAACGAATTTTGTGTCATGTTCATGACAATAAATTCTGATTCTGATCAGTGATTTCCACATTCTTGCCACTCTCTGGGTTTCTATGACATTTGCCTGTGACCACCTTACATTTGTGGCCCTGAGTTCAGGCCTTTTTGAACAAGTTTCCTCCCATCCACATTGCTAAGTCATTCTTAAAATTTAGAGCAGCCTTCATATTTTAAATTGGCAAGTCTTTCCTGCTTTTGCTGTGTAGTACAAAATCTCAATTCTGGTGTCATTTTGAGAGTGTTTGTCAAATTCACATTGTAGCTGAAATAAGATCAAGTGGGAAATTGCTTGAATATCTACTCATTACCCAGTTGCAGCCTGCCAGCTTCATTCTATGCTGGTTCAGTTCAAAGATCCCTTTGAAAGCAAGTATTCATAATCTGGCACCATTCCAGATTCCAAGCAAACAATTCTTTCTACTCAGTGAATATTCTTTGTGCAAATAAAGTCTTGTAGGGAGATTCCACAATGTGAGGTAAATGAAATATTGAGATAGAACAGAGAACATTGAAAGCTACAGCACAATACAGGACCTTCAGCCAACAGTGTTGTGTTCCCATCGTAAGTCGAAAAATCAAACATCGATAAAGGGCAGTGGGATCAGTGGGGACTGACATGGGGCTGTGGGGAGAGAGCGGGGCAGTGGGATCAGTGTGGGGACCAACACGGGGCTGTGGGGAGAGAGCAGGGTGGAGGGATCAGTGTGGGGACTGACATGGAGCTGTGGGGAGAGAGCAGGGTAGTGGGATCAGTGTGGGGACTGACACGGGGCTGTGGGGAGAGAGTGGGGCAGTGGGATCAGTGTGGGGTCCGACACAGGGCTTTGGGGAGAGAGCAGGGCAGTGGGATCAGTGTGAGGACCGACACGGGGCTGTGGTGAGAGAGTGGGGCAGTGGGATCAGTGTGGGGACCAACACGGGGCTGTGGGGAGAAAGCAGGGTGGAGAGATCAGTGTGGGGACCGACACGGGGCTATGGGGAGAGAGCGGGGCAGTGGGATCAGTGTGGGGACTGACACGGGGCCCTGGGGAGAGAGTGGGGCAATGGGATCAGTGTGGGGACTGATACATTGCTGTCGTGAGACACTGAACATCATAACCTAGCCAAAATTCAAAGTACAGTACAGATTCAAACCATCATAACTTTGAAAAATCGTAAGTCGAACCATTGTAAGTCAGGGACTATGTGTAATGACTTAAAAGATCCCAGCATGTCTGCTTCCACCACTATTGCTGGCAGTGCATTCCATGCACCCACCACTGTGTGAAGAACTTACTTCCATCCCCCCTGTACTTACTCTCAAGTATCATAAAACTACACCACATCACATTAGCCATTTCAGCCTTAGGAAAAGACCTCTAGCCGCCCACACGATTTCCCCCAAGGACCTTTGCTACATCCTCCAACTCCATGCATCTGTTTCCACGATCACCTCTCTGATGAGCCCCATCCTCACATGACCCATCCTCTTTCTCTTCACGTACTTGGGTGGGGGGGGGTGTGACCTTAATCCTGCTCGCCAACCCTTCTCATGTCCTCATCAAACTCTGCTTTCTTAAGCTCTTTCCTGCCAATCTTGTAATTAAGCTCTATCCTTTCCTATCTCCTTAAACCTCTTGTAAGCTTTTGTTTATCCTTCAGATTCACTATGGGTTTTTTCTACTGAGAAAATTGATTCAATGCATCGAGCAAATATTTGTCAGACGTGATAGCTCCCTTTGACTTGAAAATAATATGGGCGTGTGACACAGTGATATTTATTTGATGCTATTGTTCATGTAACCACTAAAATGTTTGCATTCAGTAGCACCTTCAGGACATATTCAAGTAAAGTGAGCACAGCAAACATGATTCAAGATTCTTTTATTGTCAAGTAATAAAACAAAAGATGCGATATTACATGAAATTGCCTTTAGTCTGTTGTAAGGCAGACATAGAGTCACCACGTTGCCCGGTGCCGTTGCCAATAGGAGAGGGAGAAGTAAAAGAGTCCACTCGTCCTTTTGGCACCACCGGTGAGTGGTGACCCTACTTGGACCCGGGTGAAATTTCCGGGAAGGCAGGACCTCACAGACCTTTCACACCCAGAAATGTGCCTTCTCCAGCAATTAAGGAGGGTCCCACCCCTCCACCCTCCCTCCCCCCCCCCCCACAGCGATGATGTGTTATGCACTGAGGCTACTCTAACCAGAGTTCTCTGGATCTCAGAATCGGACCTTTATGTCACTCTCCATTGTTCATTCAAACCGACCTCTAAACTGGATACGGGTGTTTATTGGTCATCACGTGAACACGTGTCTTTAAAGCATTTCTTTATTCAGTTCTCCAATGGGCGTTGAATGAGATTCAGATTTGAGGATATGGTCCTAATGAGACACCCCTGTGCCTGTTCATTGTCCCCCCCCCAAACTTGTTCTTGGTTCTTGATCCTTCAAAATATTCTCTATGGAATTTAAACTGGATGTTTAAATGTTCCCCCCCCCCCCCCGCCACAACTGGCTGTTCATCACCCCCTCCTCTACTGTTTGTCAAGCAGTCCCAAAGGGGGGGACCAGAGGTTGGAGGATAGGGGGGGACTGCTTGGAGATGTTGCGATGGCATCTTAATGTGGGATCAATGGTTGACTTCGTTATCTGTAATCCCTCAGGCAGTTGGAACCAAACTGGGAAATGCGGAATGGTTCCAGCTGCGTGGAGGATTATGGGTAATGAGGATGGCCATTGATCCCGCATTGAGCCGCTGTCGTGGCATCCCGAAACATCCCGCTGTTGTCAGGTGGTATGATTTTTTATTTTAATCACCTACGTGATGCAACATGCCTCGTTACAGGAAGGATGTGGAAGCTGTGGAGAGGGTGCAGAGGGGATTTAGCAGGATTTTGCCAGGAGCGGTGAACGTCCTGTGAGGCAAGATTAGCAGAGCTGAGATTTATTCCCCCCCCCACCCTTTGGAATGAATAAAGGTGAGAGGTGACTTAATAGAGGGCTACAGGTTTCTGAGGGGTGCAGATAGGGTAGACAGTCAGTCTCTTTTCTTCCCCCAGAGGACATCTATACAAAGTGATGGAAGGAAAGTTCAGGGGAGACGCCAGGCGTCATTTTTTTTTACACAGGGAGTTGTGGGTGCCTGGAATGCATGGCCAGGGATGGTGTTGGAGGATGGTACAATAGGGACATTTAAAAGACTCTTAGACAGGCACATAGATGCAAGAGAAATAGAGGGTGAGGGATGTGAGGTAGGGAAGGTTTGGAGTTTTGAGTAAATATATAGGTTAGGACAATATTGTGAGCTGTAATGTTCTCTGTTCTCTGCTCCTGGTTTGCATAAGTCATTGAAAAATGCTAATTTATAACAAAAACTATACTTCCAACAGTATTTCATTAATTACAATGTGTTTACATTGCTATGACAGTTAAGTAAATGCAAGTCTCGCATAAATTTAATATGTCTAGTCTTCTCTGAAACAGATGAAGTGTTTGACCAAAACATCCTTTGAAAAACACTTTGTACGTTTACCACATCTATTTAATTTGGGAGCTACAACACTTGCATTTCAAGTTATTATATTAATCAGCCGCTCGGACAATCAATCATTCCATGTCCCAGGAATTCGGCAGTTTAACACAGCGAGCTTCACTATGGAAATACATTAGCAAGCTGTTCAATAAAATCATTTGGTGTGGATTTCCAGAAATGTGCTTGTGTCTTTCGCTGGACTGATGTACAGCCATGCAAAGGGCACCACAGTCGAAGGGAGGCTTGGCATTCGAACCCGGGGTGCTGGTAATAGCATCGCACTAACCGCTACACTCACCGTCCGTGCTGCCCAAACCGTGATGGTCTGAAGGCTTGTTCACACCCCTCTCCAGTTGGGTTGGTTAGATAAGAATGGGAGGCATCCCAAGTGGGGGACAAACACTGGCACGGCCATGCTGGGGTGAGCGACCTATTTCGATGTTACGCAGAATCAGAATCAGAATCCAGGGCGGCAATACCTTTACAGCGCCAGTGATCGGGACCAGGGTTTGAATCCCATGCTGTCTGTAAGGGGTTGGTACATTCCACCTATGTCTGTGTGGGTTTTCCACAGGAGGTCCGGTTTCCTCCCACCATTTGAGACATACCGGGGGTTGTAGGTTAATTGGGCGGCACGGGCTTGGGGGCTGGAATGGCCTGTTATTGTACTGTATCTCTAAATTTATACATTAAAATTTAATTTAAATTTAGAAGCAGAATTTATTGTTATGAACACGTCACAACATTTGTTGCTTAGTGGCACAGTGCAAACATTTATATAAACTTTCTTACAAAAATAAATAAAAATAGAGCAAGAAAAAATCAAAGTGAGGATCGTTGGTCATTCAGGAATCTAATGGCAGCGGGGAAGAAGCTGACCTTCTGCCGCTGAGTACTCGTCTTTAGGTTCCTGTACCTTTTCCCCAATGGTAGCAGAGTGAAGAAGGTGTGGCCTGGGTAGTGGGGGTCTTTGAGGATAGAGGCTGCTTTTTTAAGACACCACCTCTTGTAGATGTCCTCTCGGTGGAGTGAGGGCTGATGCCCCCGAAGTCACAGGCCAAGTTAACAACTTTCTGGAGTTTTTCCTGTCCTGAGCGGTGGCACCTCTGTACTAGGCAGTGTTGCAACCAGCCAGAATGTTCTCCATGGTGCACCTGTATAAGTTTATGAGAGTCTTCAGTAGCATGCAAAGGCTCATACAATTTTAATATTTGGGGAGGGGAGTGAGGGGGGGTGGGGTGGTGGTTAACCGTCCAAACAGCACCCTCTCTCATTGGTCCTTGGCTGCTTTTGACACAACCTCCAAACAACCTTCATATAAGGAACAGATGTGTTTCGTTTTATTATCAGAAATCTTGATCATTTTTTTTATTATTTATGGGCAAATATTAAACTTCTGAAATTAGATTAGTTTTTGAAATCAAATTAAACTCAGTCCTGCCTAGTGAATACTTCCCACAGATGATGAAAGATGGTCAGATTCAACCTGGAGACACACCAGAGGCTGCAGATTCTGGAATCTGGAGTAACAGAGCAAACCTGCCAGAGGAACTCAGAAACAGAGGAAGAAAAAGAGGGGTCGGCGACTCGAGTCGGAACCCATGGTCAAGTCTCTGCAAGATCAAGACCGCAACCTTGTTGTACAAGTCATCTCATCATACACTTCTATTCAGGACAGGGGTGCTGCGACCACTAGGGAATGTTTGTCATCCTGTTTACATTGCTCACACTAGCTCTCCATCTAGCCTGGAAAAGGATTTCTTAATGCTTGCATAGTGCATGCACACGAGAATGCATGCAAACACCTGCACACACACTCATGCACGTATGCATACGCCAATGTCTCTCACATTTTCCACACTTTTAAGAATAAATATCCAACATATACACATGCACACGTGCATACGTGAACGCACACACAGACATACCTACACACCTACACACACACACACACACACACACACACACACACACACACACACTCACGCACATGCATACATACGTACGCGCGCATGCACACACACAAACACACACACACACACACACACGCACGTGCGCATGCACACACACATATTGTTACAGGTTTATGTTATTTTTTAATCTGTATCTTTATATTCTATATTCTAGTGGGTTACTTTGTAGGTTGGAAGGGAAACAGACACAAAACATCATTTTGAAACAGACACGGAAGCTACATCAAGAAGCCATAAAAGTCTTATTATTGTTCCATTGATAGCCTGAATGTTTGCTAAGAGAGACAGCTTTTCTGTTAGTTCAGAGCTGAAGGCAGTTTGTTTATTGTTCAATTGAAATGTTGGAACACTGGAATGTTTGTTCAGAAAGACGCCTCTTTAAAGAGAAGGCCATTTGCTAGATGAGTCATGCTTTTAGGAAAATGGAGCCTAAAAACTGCAAATTGCTCAAGCAGTCATGTGATGCAGACACTTGAAAAAGGCATTTTAAGAATTATCAGGGAATCATCTGGACATGGAATTGGAGTGGCTTCGGAGGGGATGGCCATTTCGACAGCTTCTCTTTGTCGAAAGACAGAGAGAGCAATGCTGATGTGGCTATTGTCACTTTTGACTAACCCATATTTGGCTGAAAGAAAGCAAGATCATTCTTGCAGTTGGATCCCAAACATTCTGATGGTTACTTCGTTTAATCCTTACCTTGGTTTGTGAAAGCATCGTGGAAATCACAAGTTCCATAACCTCCACGCAAGAGAGGGGAATTGTGAAAAATCATTCTTATGAAGAAACATTTCTCTGGAAGCAACTCGCCAAGAATTTGTGAGTATTGAGAAGTCTGTGGACTTAATTCATAATTACTTTTGAACATCAAATTAAAGATTCTAAGTTTCAACCCAGGATGTTTCAGACTGAACTTTGAGTTTGAATCATCTCTTCAGAATCATGCCTGAACTGTAATGGTTTGGCATCTGCCCCCCCCCCACCCCACACACACATGTATACATTTGTGCATCGTTGGGAGTTCAGTTTAGAGTTAAGAAATATTTTATATTATCAATAATTATTCATAAAAATTATTGTTTTAAAGATACCATTAAAATGGTGAATTTTTATGTTGCTGGTCTATATCCATCCAAACGCAGAAACAGCAAAGCACATACACAGACAGGTATACACTTCTAGACAGAGACATGCATGCAAAGATATTTATTGTTAATGCATTTCCTTGCATTTTTTAACATATAAATTTGTTTGGAAATTTATGATAAGGATTCATGGCTGTTAAATATTTACCGAGTGCCGTGTTTCTCTCCCTGTGGAGCATCAACCAATTGAATAAATCTGCCTGCCTGCATTTACCATGTGGTCCGGTTTGTAGAGGTGAATACTAATGTCTGCCTTAGGGAAGTGCAGATGGTATCTGACAATTCTCACTTAAAATAACTTGTTTAAGGAATGAAATACCTTAAGCAATCCAGGAAATAGATTAAAAGAAATATCATATTGAGTGAAAGATCAAAGGGATTCTGTCAATAATAACAACTGTACAGTAGTTAAGTCTCCAGATAGAGATCCAGACTACTGATTCAGACACAAAGTTCAAATCCCATCAAAGCAGTTGGGGATTTAACTTCAAATTAAGCTGAAATTCCAAAAAAAAAGGCTAATCAAACACAGGTGAAGCCATCATGCATGCTAACCGCCATTCGTTAACTCCATCTAAACCCCCCCCCACCCCCCACCGTCTTCAGAAAGCTGCGGCCACCCGTTTTAATTCCCTGTCACATGTCTCTCCATGCACTGCCAGACTGAGACCACCCACAAATTGGGGAAACAACACCTCACCTTCCATCAGGGCACCCTCCAACAGGATAGCATTAATATTGACTTCTTCAGTTTCCAATAAAGCCCCACCCCACCCTTCTTCCCCCATCACCTTTCCCAAGCTCTGTCTTCTCTCTCTCTTTTCCCTTATCCCTCTATCAGAGTGTGATAGCCCAGATCTATCACCAATGTATATAGTGTATATAGTTACAGTATCTAGACTGTGCTTACAGCGATTGGCTGAGAGCTAAGCCACGCCTACTGTCTGGGCCTTAAAGGGTTGTGTCCCTCAATGTAACCCTGCACCTTGCACTCTGTGCCTCACTGCCACGCTGCATCCTACGTTCACAGTAACAACGCAACTTCCAACTATATAAGGTACTGGTGAGACCGCACCTGGAGTACTGTGTCCAGTTCTGGTCTCCATATTTGAGGAAGGATGTACTGGCTTTGGAGACGGTCCAGAGGAGGTTTACTAGGTTGATCCCTGGGATGAAGGGGTTGACTTATGATGAAAGATTAAATCGTCTAGGATTGTATTCGCTCGAGTTCAGAAGAATGAGAGGAGATGTTATAGAAACATATAGGATTATGAAGGGTATGGATAGGATAGATGTAGGAAGGTTTTTTGAGCTGGCCGGGGAAACTAAAACGAGAGGGCACAGTCTCAAGATTCGGGGGAGTAGATTTAGGACAGAGGAAAAATAGTTTTTCCCAGAGAGTAGTGAATGTTTGGAATTCTCTAACCAGGGAAGTGGTTGAGGCTGCCTCATTAAACATATTTAAAATTCGGTTAGATCAATTTTTACATGATAGAGGAATTAGGGGATATGGGGAGAAGGCAGGTAGGTGGAGTTAGGTCATAAATTAGATCAGCCATGATTGTATTGAATGGCGGAGCAGGCTCGATGGGCCATTTTTGGCCGACTCCTGTTCCTACTTCCTATGTTCCTATGTTCATGTAATTTCCCCCAGTCTCTGTCGGTTTCTCCTTCGTTATCCGAATTGTATATTTCTTCTTCTTTGGCTTGGCTTCGCTGACGAAGATTTATGGAGGGGGTAAATGTCCACGTCAGCTGCAGGCTCGATTGTGGCTGACAAGTCCGATGCGGACCAGGCAGACACGGTTGCAGCGGTTGCAGGGGAAAATTGGTGGGTTGGGGTTGGGTGTTGGGTTTTTCCTCCTTTGTCTTTTGTCAGTGAGGTGGGCTCTGTGGTCTTCTTTAAAGGAGGTTCCTGCCCGCCGAACTGTGAGGTGCCAAGATGCACGGTTTGAGTCGATATCAGCCCACTGGTGGTGGTCAATGTGGCAGGCACCAAGAGATTTCTTTAGGCAGTCCTTGTACCTCTTCTTTGGTGCACCTCTGTCACGGTGGCCAGTGGAGAGCTCGCCATATAACACGATCTTGGGAAGGCGATGGTCCTCCATTCTGGAGACGTGACACACCCAGCGCAGCTGGATCTTCAGCAGCGTGGACTCGATGCTGTCGGCCTCTGCCATCTCGAGTACTTCGATGTTAGGGATGAAGGCACTCCAATGAATGTTGAGGATGGAGCGGAGACAACGCTGGTGGAAGCGTTCTAGGAGCCGTAGGTGATGCCGGTAGAGGACCCATGATTCGGAGCCGAACAGGAGTGTGGGTATGACAACGGCTCTGTATACGCTTATCTTTGTGAGGTTTTTCAGTTGGTTGTTTTTCCAGACTCTTTTGTGTAGTCTTCCAAAGGCGCTATTTGCCTTGGCGAGTCTGTTGTCTATCTCGTTGTCAATCCTTGCTTCCGATGAAATGGTGCAGCCGAGATAGGTAAACTGGTTGACCGTTTTGAGTTTTGTGTGCCCGATGGAGATGTGGGGGGGCTGGTAGTCATGGTGGGGAGCTGGCTGATGGAGGACCTCAGTTTTCTTCAGGCTGACTTCCAGGCCAAACATTTTGGCAGTTTCCGCAAAGCAGGACGTCAAGCGCTGAAGAGCTGGCTCTGAATGGGCAACTAAAGCGGCATCGTCTGCAAAGAGTAGTTCACGGACAAGTTTCTCTTGTGTCTTGGTGTGAGCTTGCAGGCGCCTCAGATTGAAGAGACTGCCATCCGTGCGGTACCGGATGTAAACAGCGTCTTCATTGATGAGGTCTTTCATGGCTTGGTTCAGCATCATGCTAAAGAAGATTGAAAAGAGGGTTGGTGCGAGAACACAGCCTTGCTTCACGCCATTGTTAATGGAGAAGGGTTCAGAGAGCTCATTGCTGTATCTGACCCGACCTTGTTGGTTTTCGTGCAGTTGGATAACCATGTTGAAGAACTTTGGGGGGCATCCCATGCGCTCTAGTATTTGCCAAAGCCCTTTCCTGCTCACGGTGTCGAAGGCTTTGGTGAGGTCAACAAAGGTGATGTAGAGTCCTTTGTTTTGTTCTCTGCACTTTTTTTGGAGCTTTCTGAGGGCAAAGACCATGTCAGTAGTTCCTCTGTTTGCACGAAAGCTGCACTGTGATTCTGGGAGAATATTCTCGGCGACACTAGGTATTATTCTATTTAGGAGAATCCTAGCGAAGATTTTGCCTGCAATGGAGAGCAGCGTGATTCCCCTGTAGTTTGAGCAGTCTGATTTCTCGCCTTTGTTTTTGTACAGGGTGATGATGATGGCATCACGAAGGTCCTGAGGCAGTTTTCCTTGGTCCCAACAAAGCTTGAAAAACTCATGCAGTTTGGCATCCAGACCTCTGGGGGGATTCCATCCATACCTGCTGCTTTGCCACTTTTCAGTTGTTCAATTGCCTTATATGTCTCTTCTCGGGTGAGGACCTCATCCAGCTCTAGCCTTAAGGGCTGTTGAGGGAGCTGGAGCAGGGCAGATTCTTGGACTGAGCGGTTGGCACTGAAAAGAGATTGGAAGTGTTCTGACCATCGGTTGAGGATGGAGATCTTGTCGCTGAGGAGGACTTTGCTGTCTGAGCTGCGCAGTGGGCTTTGGACTTGGGGTGAGGGGCCTTACGCAGCCTTTAGAGCCTCATAGAAACCCCTGAAGTCGCCAATGTCCGCGCTGAGCTGGGTTCGCTTGGCGAGGCTAGTCCACCACTCATTTTGGATCTCCCGGAGTTTGCGCTGAAGATGGCTGCATGCGCGTCGGAAGGCTTGTTTCTTCTCTGGACAGGACAGCTTTGTAAGGTGAGCCTGGTGGGCAGCTCGCTTCTTTGCCAGCAGCTCCTGGATTTCCTGGCCGTTATCGTCGAACCAATCCTTGTTTTTCCTGGAGGAGAAGCCCAGTACCTCTTCAGTGGATTGCAGAATGGTAGTCTTCAGCTGATCCCGGAGGGTTTCAGGGGACGAGTCCGTGAGGTGGATTGCATCGTCGAGCTTTGCTTTGAGGTTTGCCTGGAAGTTTCCTCTCGCTTCGTCTGACTGCAGGTTTCCAACATTGAACCTCTTTCTGGGGGCTTTACTGTTCCTGGGCTTTGGCTTGAAGTGAAGGTTGAGCTTGCAGCGAACCAGCCGGTGGTCAGTGTGGCATTCCGCGCTAGGCATGACCCTGGTGTGCAGCACATCTCGTTTGTCTCTTTCTCGCACCAGGACGTAGTCCAGGAGGTGCCAGTGTTTGGATCGGGGATGCATCCAGGTGGTCTTAAGGCTGTCCCTCTGCTGAAAAAGGGTGTTTGTAATGCATATTGTGTGTGTGTGTGTGTAGAGGTTTTCCCAACATATTGACCCTGTTTGTCCTGTTTACATCCCTGAAATAAACATGTGCTTTGTACCTCAACTGTGGCTTGGTTCTTAACCTGTGGCACCCCATGAAACCGAACAATAATGACTTACTGTAAGACCAGATCCTGCACTCTATGTCTCACTGTAAGACCACACCCTACACTCTGTGATTCACTATAGCACCCCACCCTGGGACTCTGTGACTCACTGTAACTCCGCACCCTGCATTCTGTGTCTCACTGTAACACTGTGAAAAATCTTTCCAGAGCCTTTACCACCATTTTGGCTTTAATAGTCCTTAATGGTTTAGCTTCTGGAAATCTCGACACTGTACACATATTTGTTGATAAGTATTGATTTCCAGACAGTTTTAGGCAGCGGGCCTACACAATCTACAATAACCCTCGTGAAAGGTTCCTCAACAACAGGAATAGATTGTAATGGAGCCACTGGAGGACCCTGGTTAGGTTTCCCCACAACCTGACAAAAGTGACATGTCCGGCACCAATTTACCACATCCTTCCTCAAACCAGGCCAGAATAATTGTCTCAAAATCTTATTCATGTTTTTTTTTGCATCAAGATGACCACCCAAAGGTGTACGTGGGCTAGATTTAATATTTCCTTCCAGTAATTTTTAGGGACACCCACCTGATGAATAACCCCCCACTCTTCATTAGCAGGAATATCAAGAGGTCTCCATTTTCTCATCAACAGTTCACCTTTCAAGTAATATCCACAAGCCATTTATTTCAACTCCTGTTCAGTTACTGCTTTGATCTTTAAGACAACAAGATCTGTATCTATTTTCTGTGGCTGAATTAACTCTTTCCTTGACAAAGAGAAATCCTTACTCTCACAATTACCCTGCAAGTCTCTATCAACTGGATCTTCTTCAGCTCTCATCATTTCCTTAGTCACAGACCTCGTTACAGCACATGCAGGATATAACTCACAATCCTCTTCAACCTCATCCTTACTAGGACGATTTGTTCATCTCAAAACTGACCCAACTTTATCCTCTGCCAGCTCATTCCCTAATAAAAAGGAGACTCCCTGCATGGGTAACTTTGAAATTACTCCAACTACAACAGGTCCTTTAACTAATTCTGAATTGTGAAGAGATATTAACACTACCTCACTTCCAACACCTTTAATCAAAGTTGTCAGACCTTTGATCCAGTTAAAATACTTTCCAAAAACAATGACTGAGCAGCCCCAGTATCTCTAAGAAAGGTTCTCCCTTCTTTACTGAAACAAAGCCCTCTGAAAAGGTTTGACATCCATGACATCCTTACCAGGTTTGGAACATCTGCTCTCCTTAAATTCCACTGTTTGAATACATGTTTCTGATAAAACCTCCTTTTCTCATTTCTTTTTCAACACGAGACAATTCACTATCACATGATAAGGTTTCTTACAAAAATGACGTAGAAATGCAGAAGTTCTGTCCTTTCCCACCTTACCTTTATCTTTTCTCTTAACATTCTCTCTAGACTTAATTTCAGGCCGACTATCCTGCTCCACATTAACATTATGAACAGGTTTATTAATCTGTTCCACATTAACTCTCTGAAAATACCTACAATTTCTGGGATGTATTTTTGTGAATTAGAGCAAATTTGTCCGCTAATTTATCCATCTGCCACCACTTCCCCTTGTTTCTCTCATCCAGGTATAATTTAATCTCTTTTGGGACACACTTTTTAATTTCCTCAATTAATATCAATTCTCTCAATCTGTCAAAATCATTGCTTATTCCTTTTGAGGCGCACCAACGGTCAAACCATATAGATTTCTTCAGAGCAAAATCCACACAAGATTGATTCCATATTTTCACCAAACTCCTAAATTTTTGCCTATATGCTTCTGGAACCAACTTATAAGCTTTCAATACTGCTTGTTTAACAGTATCATAATTTGTCACTTGCTCTGCAGTCAAGCTGGAGTATGCAATTTGTGTTTTTTCTTTCAATACACTTCGGAAGATAAGAGGCCATTTTTCTTTGGGCCATCTTGAGCTCTCAGCAACCTTTTCAAAAAGCTGAAAATAGGTATCTATATCTCCCTCATCAAAAGGAGGAACTAGATTTTCCTCTCTAGTAGGCAAAAACCTCTCCCCAAGAGTAACATCTTCAATCCTCCATCTCAAATTTTAACTTCTCTGATTGAAACTGTCCGTCCCTTTCAGCTCCCTCTAACTCAAATTTCCTCCATTTTTTTTAGCTTCCTCTGCCTCATGTATCCTCTGTTTTTCAGCCTCTGACACCCTCCATTTCTCTCTTTCTTCTTCCACCCTCAATTTCTCCAATTCCAATTGCAACTTAAAAGATCTATTCTCTAAACTTTTTCAGACTTTCTCAACAAATTTTCCCTCACATATAATATTTCACTATAATCCTCTGTATTCGTATTTTCCTCATCCAATGCAGTCAGTTTTAATGCCTTAGAATTAGCCATCAGTTCCCCTTTTCTCTTGCTCTGCAGCTCTGCAGGTGGTGGTTGTGACAAAAATGTTTCAACCTCCATGGCTGCTGTTTTTCCACACACAAGCTTTAAATTAGCTTGAAAAAAGAACCCAAATAACTAATAAATCACAAAAACTCCAATTTTCAAATCCTGAACAGACGATTCCCCCATAAAATGTTGCGAGTCCAGAGGACCCCAAAACCTAGCAGTAATAGATATGCACCAGGACAAAGGGTTACTTAAACAAAAGTTGCTTTTAATTATCTTTGAACATGAAAATAGAATCAAATAACTTATCTCTATTGACTCACTTAACCTACTTAACCCCCTTCTAATGCTAAGTGCACGTGCGTGTAAGTTCAGCACAGTTCTTTGGTTCACAGTCCAATCTCACTGGTTGCAGGCAATTCTTGTACTGTGCACAGAAGTTAATATTAACAAAGTTCACCAGGCTTTGGTGCTTAACGGGTAAATAGTTACCACTCAGAAGGGTTCTTGTTGGTCTTCAGAGAGAGAATTTTTGTTGTTTCAGGTCACCACAGAGTTCCTTTCTGTTTCTTCTATTCCAAGGGAAACAACGGACAGTCAGTCCTCTCCTTTGACCAGGCCGTCTTCCAAAGCTTGCCAGCTTGTCCGTCTGGAATCAATCTCTGTGTCTCTCTCACTCTCACTTCCTCCAACTCTGAGAGCAAAGCCTCTTCTTTTATGCTTTCTGCCTGCAAAGATCACATAACCTTCCAGATAGTAAATTCTGTTTCCCAGACAGAGCTGCCATGGCATGTTGTTACATTTGTTGCCTTTTGCAAATAACAGTTCATCATAAGTCTCTGAGCACTCTTGGAAAAGTTCCTGCAAAAATTCTGTTTTAAAGTGTTTGTGTGTGACCTGCTCGAGCAAACCTTTCCCAATTTATCTCCCAAACACCTCTATATACTCTGTCACACCAATCATTGAAATAGATAATGGTGACCATCCTGATAATAGTACTTTAATCTAATTAAGTATTACCAAAACTTTTTCTTTCAATAAAATGTTCTAACTTCTCATAATTGTAATTTTTAAATATTGGAATTGGAATTTTAACTATTTACAAAGGGAAATAATGATACCTTGAAAAATATCCTTTTAGAGGTAATAGTTCACTCTTGTGCAAATTTAATTTATAACCCAAAAATTGGCTAAATTGAACAAGCAAAATTAATATATTTTGTATATAAACCTCAGGATTTGAAATAAAAAGCAAAAGATCACCCGCGTAAAGAGATACTTTAGGTTCAACTCCACTTCTGGTAATCCCTTTAAATTCTCTGCCCTGTCCAAGAGCAACAGCTAGGAGGTTCCAGTACCATGTCAAAAAGCAAAGGACTTAAAGGGCATCCTTGCTGAGTTCCTCTGTAAAGCCTAAACATTTTCAGTTGTTGTGAATTAGAACTAATTGAAGCCATAGGATATGAATATAGTCATTTAATCCATTTAATGAAATCTGGACCAATGTTAAATTTTCTTAAATTAGCAAATAAATATTCCCATTCCACCTGATCAAATGCTTTTTCAGCATCTAATGAAAAAATGCATTCTATCGCTGGAGTGAGGGTAAATATAAGATATTCAATAATTGATGTATTTTATAATAAGAATTATGATATTTAATAAAAACCAGTTTGGTCAGTATCAATAATATAATCTATATGCTAGAACTTTAGATAAAATCTTCATATCTACACTAAGTAATGAAATAGGTCTATAAGATTCTTCCACTTTTTTCAGAAGAAGAGATATACCAGCCTCATTAAAAGATAAGGGAAGTTTCTCATCTTTAAATGAATCATCAAGCACAGAACTTAAGTGAAGTACAAGCCAGCAGGAAAACCATCTGGCCCTGGAGATTTACCATACGGTAAAGAAGAAATAGCAAGGGCTATTCCCTCCTGAGAAATAGGTGCCTCCACACTTGTACATTTACCCTGAGATCGTGCGGGTACGTTAATTCAATCTAAACACTCTGAAATTGAAATGACAGTATTATTAAATTCAGAGCTAAAGAGGTTGGAGTAAAATTCTCCAACAGTCTCATTAATTTTAAAACGATTTTGTCACTCTGTCATCTCTCATTAGAATCTTTGGTTTTTGACTGAGATTCCCTTCAATTGTCCTGCAGTAGCTCACCAGATTTTTCACCATGAGTTTTACTTCTCAACAATTGTTGTTCAATAGGATATGTAGAGAGAAGATTGAATTTGGTTTTCAGTTTTACTCTTCTGTATAATTCCAGAATTGTATCTTGAGCAACTTATACATCAATTTGTTTAATCTGATTAATTAATTCCGATCTTTCTTTATTAGTCTTCTTCCTAATATTTTCTGTACAAGAAATAAATTGTCCTCTCAAATAAGCTTCCCAAACAATCAAATTAGACATCAATGGGGAGGAATTAGTAATAAAGAAAAATTGTATTTGCTTCTCCAAAAAAATTAAAAATTCTTTGTCTGCAAGTAAATCTCAATTGTCTTTTTGAAAAAGGGATGCCAGAAAAATTCGAAGTCAAAATACCAGGAGCATGATCAGATGTTTTGTAATCATATGATTCAGTCCAAGAAATCAATTGATTGTCATTTAGAAAATAATCAATTCTAGATTATGAACGATGTACTTCAAAATAAAAGGAGTATTCTCTGTTGTTAGGATTTTTTAAATGCCATACATCTGAAACACCAAAATTTGGCTAGTAATGTGGTGGTGTGGGGTGCTGAGGTAGCAGCGAGCAAGCACAAAACTCAAAAGAATGTACATCAGGCTTTATTCCAGTAAAGAGTCTGAACACCAGTTCATGCCTTGGTGGCTCCCCATGTGACTGGCTCAGGAGGGGCCGGCTCAGGTTTATATTCAGGTCGGCTGATTGACAGCTGGCCAGGTGGGAGTCAGCCCCTTAGGTGGTCTTCCTGCAGGTACAGAGATCGCCTCCTGCAGGTGGAAAGAACTACTTGAAAGAACTACTAACACCATGCAACAATGTTCTCGTCCACAATGACCCAGAAAAAGAAGTGACCCTTGCTGTAGGTGCTTCACCAGTAGAATTAGGAGCGATGTTGTCACAGGTAACAGAAAAAGGGAACAATCGGTGGCTTATGCCTTCCGGTCTTTGACGGCTTGTGAACGTAATTACACATAACTGTAAAAAGAAGGGCTTGCCATATATTTTGTGTCAAATGATTTCACCGATATTTATATGGTAAAAGTTCACCTTAGTAACAGAGTTTGATTCTAGGCCCTAAAAAAGGGATACTTGCTGCAATAAGAAATCAAAGGTGGGCCAGGCAGCTCACTGCATGTGATTCCAATTTGAAACATAAACCAGCAACACAAAACAACTATGCAGATGCTCCACCTCGCTTACCTCTACCGGAAACGGAAAAGAAAGATGAGACTGTGCCGGCCTCTCGCAGTCCCCTCGGATGGTCCCTCACAGCCCCCTCGGGCCGGCCCCTCACAGCCCCCTTGGAGCACCTCACAAAATGAAGGATGAACGCGACGATCAAGCAGGCTGCATGAGGCCTGCAGCACTGCCCTCCAATTGGCCACAACTAAGAAGGCCTAACCGGCCTATCAAGGACAGTGGATAGCAAATTCACCACACCCCTCAGCTTGAGAATAAAAGTAGGGCTGCAAGCCCAATAAAGCTTAGTGTTAACTAGACTCCACTGGGTTCGTGTCATTCTTTCTGAGCTAACCTGCATGCAGCTATAACCTCTGCTGTGCTATAGACTCTGCAGAGCCATAGCTTGTAGCAGCAAGCTACAAGATCATTAAATGGGTGGCAGAGACTACATCTAATCAGGAACAACTTCATCGCTTACCAATTATGGCAAAGACGATCAGCAAAGAAGTGCAGAAAGAAGCAACATCAAAAGCCTTATATTTCACATTAAATGAGTGGCTGAGGCCGAGGCCATCTCTGAAGAACTAAAACCTTATTATACATGACACCATGAGATATCAATTGAAGAAGGTTGTTTAATGTGGGAGGACCAGGACAATCTTCCCTACAAAATGGCGGACGGCCATGTTATTAGAGCTCCACAACAACTACCCAGGGATGGTTTGGATGAAGGCGTTGGCACGTATGCATGTCTGGTAGTCCTCAATAGGCCTTGATATTGAGCAGACGGTAAGATGTGGCATTTGTCAAGAGGTGCAACCCAATGTTCCTCAAGCCGAAGCCAACCTATGGATTCACATTGATTTCGCTGGTCTGTTTATGGGAGAAAACTTCCTCATTGTTGTCGATGCCCCCTCAAAGTGGCCAGTGGTATCACATAACAACAGACCAGGCAATTGAAAGACTACGAAGGATATTTGCATTATATGAATTGCCTATTGAATTGGTTTCCGTTAATGGTTCACAGTTTGTATTGGATGCCTTTAAGGTATTCCTCCGCAAAACATTATACAACACGTCTTGTCAGCACCCAAGCACTAATGAGGAAGCAGACGTTTTGTACAGACTTTCAAAAAGGCCATGAAAACAAAACGTATCGTTGGAGTCACACAACTGCAGATTTCCTGTTAGGATATAGAAACATGCCACGGTCTGCAACCAAAGGAACACTGGCTGAATTGATGTTTGGACGTAACTTAAGAACAAGACTTTCCACAGTACATACGTACATTGGCCATCAGATAGAACAATCCACATCTCCAAGTAAATCTACATATCTCTAGAAGTGGGAGAGTGAGTACTGGTACGGGACCAGCGGGGCAAAAGGGTGCTGTGGGTGAGAGAGGTTATTCTTAAAAAACACAGTCCCTGTTCTATACTGGTGGGAACTAAAATATGGAAATGGTACATCAACCATTTGAGAACAGTGGCCACGCCCAATGCTCATGATCCCGATGAGATTCCCTGGGCTCGTTCCACTGTCAATGTTCCTGAAATACCTTCGAGTGATGAGGCCCCTTCTCCACCAAGCAATCCTCAACCAAGCAGTCCTCAACCGAGCTGTCCTACGACACAACAGAGCAGTTCTACGCGACGTACTGTTCCACAATACAGTTGCTAAGCAACGTCCGAATGAGGATCGCCAAAGACCAGGTTTCACGCTCCTTCCCACCATGGAGGTACTACCCCAAAAGGCAAAGAGTCCGGAGAAATCACAAAGTATCCCGACAGATTCAACCTCTCTGAGTTGATGAAGAGTGACTGAAGGACTGTGTACAGTGGCATGGAGGTTTATCATTTCATACTTATGTTACAAACCCAGAGTACCTGAAAACGCAGCAGCAATAGATATTCACCAAGACAAAGGGTTACTTAAACAAAAGTTGCTTTTAATCATCTTTAAACATGAAAACAGAATCACACTTTAATTTATCACTATTAATTTAACTAACCTAACTTAACCCCCTTCTAATTCTAAGTGCACGTGTATGTAATGTGTGTAAGTTCAGAAAAGTTCTTTGGTTCACAGTCCAATCTCACTTCTCATTCCTCCAAATTCACTGGTTGGAGGCAATTCTTATACTGTGCACAGAATTTAACATTTATAAAGTTCACCAGGCTTTGGTGCTTGAAAGATAAATGGCTACCACTCAGGAAGGTTTTTGTCAATTTTCAGAGAGAGATTTGTTGTTCCAGGACATCCACAACTGATGTACTTCCATCAGCCACTCCAGTGTCTTGCTGACGAAACTTTCCCCCTCAGGGTTCTCCAGATGATCACCTCTTTCCTTCAGGTCACCAGAGAGTATCTTTTTATTTCTCTTATTCCAAGTGAATCATCAGACACCAGTCCTCTCCTCTTGCATGAACCACAAGGGCTTTGATCAGCCTGAACTAAGCACTCACAACCCGTCTTCCAAATGGGGTTTTCCACAAGCTTGCCAGCTTGTCCTGTTCCAGTCCCAACTGCTGCTGCTGACTGTAGAACTGCAGAACTGATCTGTGTGTGTGTGTCTCTCTCTCTCCCTCTCTCTCTCTCTCACACACACACAGAGAAAGCCTGTTTCACTCTCTCTGCTTGCAAAACCACACGACCCTCTTAGAACAGTAAGCTCCCCTCCAGACAGAAGGCAACTCTGACAAGCTCTTTCACCTGTTGCCCTTTTGTAAACAACAATCCATTAGTGAAGTCTCTTGGGCACTCTTCAAAGCTCTTGCAAAGGTGGTGGAGCTGATACGTCTAACATTAGCAGAGCTCCAGTATTTCAAATAAGATCCAAACCCTGCCCCAATTTATCTCCCAAAAACATATCTATATTCTGTCATAGTTATGTTACTGTGTAATTGTAATCTTCAGCATTAGTAGAGGGGCACCATGTAGTTATCATAGTTTAGTACAAGTGCTGCCCATATGTTATTTTCACAAAGTATTTGTGGGCGGGCGGGGTGGGGGGGGTGAAGAGTACATGCATCTGCCTGCATATGATGTCACCACGCCCGGCATGATGACGTCTCTAATGGTTGCAGTGGGAACCATATTATATTTGTATTGAACAATGAATGAAGTCTCCGTGTATTTCTCCAGACTCCAGGCACTAATCTTCAACAAATCGGATGTGTTGGTCTTGGTAACTTAAAATCTTTCTCTCTCCCAGATTCGAAGATGATCTGTTCCTTCCGCTGGAGGTTAGTAGAAGTGAATAATCACAGGTCTCGGACAATCCTCAGAAGATATCTTTGGAAACAGATCCACGAAGGGCTCAATCGAGTAAAGGATCTGCACCCAGGAACTCTTTTCCCAACCCCTCGGTAAGTCACTTGTACCGGTCCCGATTCCTTTCTTTAATCCCAAGATACCGGTATTATTACATCTGCTTTGGCAGAGGTTAACTTTTACCTGCTCTTTGTCATTTCTTCCAATTTTTCTTCAAAAGGTTTTTTGCTCCTCTCCTTTTCCACCACTGACTCCAAAGTATACATATGCCCTTCTAATAATGGAACTCCATCTAAAAGTTTTAACAAGCCTTAGCTCCATCTCATCACAAAATCGTTATTTTTTTCCGCAAATTCTTGGGATTGAGTCTTCGTCATTCTGGTGACTTGATCAATAATACTCGACTCTGCCTCAGGTTCAACTTCAAGTTCCTTAGTCTCTTTCGCGGCCTTAGAGCTGCTTTTTTGACATTTCCTTGATGGTAGTGGTACTAACAAGCAGTAAAACTGAAGTTTAACCACTTAGATATAGAAAAAGTTCATTTTAAAAGTGGAACTTGTAAAGGTTAATAGGAGCACATACCTCCCGCACATTGTCGTCACCTGTTGGAAGTCCAAGAGACTCAGCACTTGGATGAAAAGAAAAATAGAGGGTTATGAGGTAGGTAAGGTCTTTTTTTTTTGGTAGGAATATATAGGTTGGCACAACATCGTGGGCTGAAGGGCCTGTGCTGTGCTATGATAAAGCGTTTTCTATTTTATTTCATCTCACAGTTCTGGCATCATGTTTTCCTCTCTGCTCGGTTCCTATCTCTCCTTCTCTTTCTTTACACCTCCAGGCATATCATCCGTGATGAATGAGCCGCCTCAGCCCTCCCTCAGCCAGCACCACCACCTCATGTCATTCATTCTCTCTGTTACAGAAACTCCCACTTAACTCTAGGACTGTGCTTTGTGAGGAGTTTGCGGAGATTTGGTTCATGACCAAAGACTCTTGCAAATTTCTACAGGTATACTGTGGAGATCATTCTGACTGTCTGGTACAGAGGCGTCAATGCACAGGACATGAAAAGACTGCAGAGATTTTTTTAAATTTAGACATAGAGCATGGTTACAGGCCATTTTGGCCCATGACTCCCAATTACACCAAGTTTACCTACACCCCCAGTATGTTTCAAATGGTGGGAGGAAAGCGGAGACCCCGGGGAAAACCCACACAGACACAGAGAATGTACAAACTCCTTACAAACAGCATGGGATTCAAACCCAAGGTCTTAATCGCTGGTCTCGTAAAGGCATTGCACTAACCGGTACACCAACCTCGCCGCCCAACGCCAACCATGCTGCCATAGGTGTGAACATGGCCAGCACCAAGGAGGGCGCCAGTCTTCACTTCGTTGAGGGCGTCTACAAGCAGCGGTGTCTCAAGAAAGCAGCCCCTATCCTCAAGGACCCTCACCACCCAGGCCATGCCCTCTTCACACTGCTGCCATCAGGAAGGAGGTACAGGAATCCTGAAGACAAAAACATCTTTCTTCCCCTCAGCCAGATAACAAACCACCGACACCTCCTCACCTTTTCTTCTTTTGCACTAATTTATAATTTTGTTGCAATTTATAGCGATATTTGGACCTATAACCCTGCCGCAAAACAGCAAATCTCATGAAGTAAAACAGGAAAGTCTTCAAACATGGTGATTGAAATAAAAATAACAACGCTGGAGAAACTCAGTAAGTCAGTGCACTTTATATGGCAAAGCTAAAGCTACTTAACTAGCATTTTGTGCGAGAGGCCTTCATCAGGTATGAGCAAAATTTTGCGACTTGTTCATGACAATAAATTCCGATTCTGATTCTAAAGAGTGCCAAAACATCCAACTTCCAATGTCTGATGATCAGTTAACCAAAAGCGTTAACCTCCAACAGAGGCAGGCTGGCCTGCTGAGCCTACACACATCTTCTGCTTTCTCCCCATAAGTTATTAATTGCAGATGCTGCAATGTTAATTGCATTATTAATCATTAATTTCAAAGCATAGACACAACACAAATTGGAACAGTGCAAGAGGCTTCGCCAACCCCCAGTCCTCAACACGACACAACGTTTTCATCAACACTCCTCTTCTGTATCAGAAACCATTTCACGTTCAAGTCTATAAGATTAAATTGGGTGGCACGGTTAGTGTGATGCTATTACAGCGCCAGTGTGACCCAGATTTGAATCCAGCGCTGTCTGTAAGGAGTTTGAACGTTCTCCCCATGTCAGCGTGGGTTTCCTCTAGACGTTCCGGATTCCTCCCGCCTTTCAAAAAAAGTACGGGGGTTGCAGGCACATGGGCCAGAATGGCCTGTAACAGTGCTGTCTGCCTCAATTTAATTTTTTTTTGTCTTCTGTCAGCAACCAGGTGAAACAATATTTCTCCTTGGCCACACACATGAAATACACAGCACAGAGTAATAACATATTTTCATATATTGGGTGGCACGGTTAGTGTGATGCTATTACAGCGCCAGTGTGACCCAGATTTGAATCCAGCGCTGTCTGTAAGGAGTTTGAACGTTCTCCCCATGTCAGCGTGGGTTTCCTCTAGACGTTCCGGATTCCTCCCGCCTTTCAAAAAAAGTACGGGGGTTGCAGGCACATGGGCCAGAATGGCCTGTAACAGTGCTGTCTGCCTCAATTTAATTTTTTTTTGTCTTCTGTCAGCAACCAGGTGAAACAATATTTCTCCTTGGCCACACACATGAAATACACAGCACAGAGTAATAACATATTTTCATATATTGGGTGGCACGGTCAGTGCAACACCTTTACATCACCAGCACTCGGGACCGGGGATCAATTCCTGTGCTGTCTGTAAGGGGTTCGTGCGTTCTCCCTGTGTCTGCGTGGGTTTTCCCTGGGGGCTCCAATATCCTCTCACCGTTTGAAATGTACAGGGGGTGTCAGTTAATTGGGTGGCGTGGGCTCGTGGGCTGAAATGGCATGTTACTGTGCTGTATGTCTAAATTCCAATCAGCCCATTATTCCCTTGACAGCTATGATCAGTCTCAGCATGGAATTCGAGCCCCAGTCCCGATTGCTTGCGCTGTAGCAGCGTGGCAGTTACCACTGCACCAACCCTTTAGCCCCAACTCTGTTGTAATAAATAAGTAAACATGAAAAGTTACTTTGTGCTAACAACAACAGAATGTAACTTTGAGCCAACGTAGATGTCAATACATTTTTGCTTCAAAAAGGTAGCCCTGTGACACTGTCCACCCTGTGACAGCTCCACTGTCCATCCTGTGACAGCTCCACTCTCCACCCTGTGACAGCTCCACTCTCCACCCTGTGACAAGCTCACTGTCCACCCTGTGACAATTCCAATGGCCACCCTGTGAAATACAATTGCACTCATATTAAAACTACCAGACTGATGCACACTCACAGGTACTAATGTCAAATGATGCCCAGTTGAGCGGTGCTGTCTGTAAGGAGTTTTTACATTCTACCCTTGTCTTCATGAGTTTCCTCCAGGTACTCTGGCTTCCTTCCACCCTTCAAAACGTACCAGGGTTGTAGATCAATTGGGTGTAACTGGGCAGCAAGGTCTGGTGGGCCAGTAGGGCCTGTTACCGTGCTGTAAGTTAAAATTTAAAGGTTGAGACGTCATGTCCTCTGGTTTGTATCTCATGTGAACTCATTGGAAAAAAACCTATTTGCATTCACTCTATCAATAACCCTCATAATTTTGTATTCCTTTCTCAAATCTCCCATCATTCTTCTACACTCCGGGGAATATAGTCTAAACCTGTTTAACCTTTCCCTACAACTTAGTTCCTGAAGTCCCGGCAACATCCTAGGAAATCTCCTCTGCCAGAGGACATGGGTTAAGGGTGAAAGGGGAGAAGTTTAGGGGGAACGTTAGTGAGAAGTTCCTCACATAGAGAGTGGTGGGGAGTGTGGAATGAGCTACTAGCTGAAGCAGTGAATGCGGGCTCAATTTTAATATTTCAGAAGAATTTAGACAGATGGGAGGGGAATGGAGGGCTATGGACTAGGTGCAAGTCAGTGAGACAAGGTGGAAAAATAGTTCAGCATAGCCTAGAAGGGCTGAAGAGCCTGTTTCTATCCTGTAATGTTGTATGGTTCTATGGGTGACCTGATAGAGGTTTATAAAGTTATGATGGGCATGGGAGAAAAGGAGAGCAGGTTAGGAGAAACCAGAGAAGTAGATGTTAATGCCAGAAGGATATGAACCAATTCAGGCAAATGGAACTAGTAAAGAATGAAAGAGGGTGAGGGTCAGCATGGATGAGCTGGGCTGAAGGGCCTATTCTGTGTTGTATTAAATTCATTCAGATCATGGCTGAACTTGTGACATATTACTTTCTTGTTTTAACCCAGGAATCTTTGATTTCTTTAATATTCGAACCAAAAGACCTACTAAACTCTGCCTTGGGCTTGAGGGAGCAAGTGACCAAGAGCTGGTAAAAGAGATCAAAGGATTGATAGTCAATATGGATATTCAAGATTCTTTTATTGTCATGGAATAAAACAGAAATTGTGATATTACACGAATTTTCCTTTAGTCTACCGTAAGGTAGACAAAGCTTTGCCATCAGCAGAAATTGCCCAGTGCCCTTTACAGTTAGAGAAAGAGAGGCAAAGGGACTCCCTTCAGAGTCATTGGGTGTCCGTGGATTCACCTCCCGTGCTCCCATAGCCTCTGAAGCCACACAGACTTCAGTCCACACCATCAACAGTCTGAGCTCCAGATCCAAAAACCTCTGGCATGATCGGGAAGCTTTCAGTGCCCTCGGCACCCTCTCGCATCTCCAGCCAATCTGCAGCCAAGTGCAATTCCCTTGACCGCAGTCGCCAGCAGGCCGCAGCTTGTGCGGGTCCCTTGCCTCGAGTCACCAACAGTCTGCCGCCTGCCTATTATATGCAATGGGGTTTAGAAGGATGAGTGGAGACATGATTGAGGTATTTAGGATGATCAAAGGGCTTGACAGGGTGAAATCAGAGCACATGTTCCCAATGATGGGTGAGACTAGGACAAGAGGGCATAGTTTAAGAATACAGGGAAGGCCATTTAACACAGATATTAGGTGAATTTTTACCCAGAGAGTTGTGGGTCTATGGAATGCATTGCCACAGAGGGTAGTGGGGGTGGATTCATTGGATAGATTTAAGAGAGAGTTGGATAAGGCTCTTATGGATAGGGGAGTTAAAGGTTATGGGGATAAGGCTGGGATTGGTTATTGAAAGGGAAAGATCAGCCATGATCCAATAAATGGTGGAGCTGGCTCGAAGAGCTAGTTGGCCTACCCCAGCACTTATTGTTTATTGACTATTGTCTATTCTTCAGCCACGGAGCCCCTTGGTGGTCCGCTGCCTTGGGCACCGTCCTGTAAATGTGGTGAGCAGCTGCAATCATCAAGATTCCACATCGTCCAGTACACGCTCTGGTCTCACTGCTACCATCAAGAAAGACTCACAAGACTCACACCACCAGGTTCAGGAACAGCTGTTACCCCTCCACCATCAGACTCCTCAACAACAAACCCAAGTGGCGACTCATTTAAGGACTCTGACTTCTGCACAGTCAGTTTGTTTACATTTCATTATTCGTTTACACGTACAGTTCTTTTTGCTCTACCAATAAGTGGTAATTCTGCCTCGCCCGCAGGTAAAAAAGACTCTCAGGGTTGTATGTGATGTCATGTATGTACGCTAACAATAAGTCTGAACATTGTACATTCTACAATTTGACAGCCTTGTTAATTCTCAAGGCGTCATCCGGAACTTCAAATTCCACGGTGGAGGAGTGAGGCGCCATCATTCATCTTCCCAGTCCAGCATTATGCAGTTGGCTTTTTAAAAAATCCTCCTTCAGAATCAAAGACGCGCCAGCACATTTGCCCTCACTTCATTATCACTCCCTAGGAGTGTCCTTGCTCCCGCATCGGCTAATTTATTGAGCAGCTGTAATATCACCCCAGCAGTCAATATAAAACACTGTTTGATTAAGCTGGCCACATTCAGATGGGAATCGTAAATCAAACTGCTGGCTCGGATCTAACAGGCGCGTAAGTATTCCTCAAAGTCTGATCGTCCTCATTAGCATGAGATATTGTAGCTGCGACTGACAAGAGATTCTTCGCCTGCACTGGGCATAATTGATGGAACATCAGGGGCGGGAGCAGAAATGGTGGCAGGGAGGTGAAGCTAACTGCTTCACGGTTACAAAGCCAGGGAATCATGCGGCCCAGGTGCAGGCCCCTTGGCCCAACTCGCCAATGCTGACCCGCCTGAGTTAGTCCCTTGGCTAGACATTCCTACAAAATGGGAGCAGAAGTCGGCCATTCGGCCCATCGAGTCTGCTCGGCCATTCGTCAGGAGCTCCCACTCAGCTCCACCCCCGGGCTTTCTCGCCACAACCCTCAATGCCCTGGCAAATCAGATACCTGTCAATCTCTGCCTTAAATACATCCTGCGGCCTTGCTTCCACGGCCACCGGCTGCAACAAGTTCCACAGACTCGCAATGGTCTGGCTAAAGAAATTTCTCCACATCTCTGTTTTAAATTGACACCCTTTTATCCTGAAGATGTGCCCTCTTGTCTCAAAGTAAAGAGAGTTTATTGCTATATTCATAAGTATGGAGGCACCAGAATTCTTACCTGCTTCAGCCAAACATAATAGTATACATTAAATTTAAAAGATATATCTTAAAAGTAGCAACTCTGCCAGAGCAGCTGTAATGGCTGCGCTGCCATTGGTATAAACCCAAGAGAGCAGGGAGAGGAGACACAATGCTGCTCCGCAGGGTCCTACTGGCTGGGCTTGCACCGACTGTTCCATGCAGGCTTTAAATGGGTTGAGAAAGGAGCTGACAGCTTATTTTAAATCCTGCAATCACAGAGCTCTGTGCCCCTGATGGTGGCACCTGTGCTAGGCAGACTCTGGGGAAGCAGCAAACCAGCAAAGGGTACCAGAAATGGGGAAACACTTCCCCCACCATTGAGAAAGAGGAGCATGGGAGACGACCCTACTGGAAAGATGGCCACAGCAACAGACCAGCGAGGCACTCAGCAGCTGAAGGACCCTCACAGGCTGCTGGAGACTGGGCAATGGGAACCAGGTAGCAGAACGGGGAATTGAGAGGGTACTGAGGGTAAGAAGGGCCCCCGAAGGACCTCGAGCTCTGAAGGCTTCCGAATCATATTGGAGGTTTGGACCTGAAGCTCGGGATACCGATGGTTTGAACAGGAGTCTGTACGGCTGCAGAGGCTGCAGGAGTGCTGGAGGAGAATCCACGGACACTCAGTGTCTCTGAAGGGACTCCCCTTTTGTTTTTCCATCTCTTATTGCTCGGGGCACCAGCCAAGGGTCATGGCGACTCTTTGTTTGCCTTATGGCAAACAAATGTTGACAGTAAAAGGAACCTTTGAACACTTTCAAATACAACAGAAATAAAATGAATATTCACAGTCACCACAGTCCAATTAGAAAACTTGCTGTCACATGAGTGCAGACAGTTCTCTTTATGGTGTTGGAGTATTCATGATCAATTTAACAAGGAGAGGTTCAAGAGCCTGATAGCTGTTGGAAAGAAACTGTTCTTGAACCCAGAAGTGGTGATTTCTCAGATATTCTTATTTGTTTCAGCCACACAAGAACACAAGTGGGAGAATACCGGAACACCCAGGGAAAACCCACACAGGCATGGGGAGAACGTCCAGACAGCACAGGATTCGAACCTGGGTCCCGATAGCTGGCACTGTAACAGGATTGTGCTAGCCGCTACACTAACCATGTTTGTGGTTCATTGTCCGTTCAGAAACCTGATGGCGGAGGGGAAGAAACTGTTTTTGTGATGTGGGGTGTCCATCTTCAGGCTCCCGTACCTCCTTCCTGGTGGTAGCAGTGTGAAGAGGGCATGGCCTGGGTGATGGGGGTCCTTGACGCTAGAGGTTGCTTTCTTGAGACACCATGTCTTGTAAATGTCCTGATAGAGTGAAGACTGATGCCCGTGATGGCGCTGGCTGAGTTCACAACCCTCTGTAGTCTTTTTCTGACCTGTGCATTAGCACCTCCATACCAGACAGTGATGCAACCAGTCAGAATGCTCTCCACGGTCCACCTGTGGAAATTTGCAAGTCTTTGGTGACATCCCAGATCTCCTCAAACTCCTCACTAAGTATTGTCGCTGTCTTCTAACGACTTGGCTGACTTCTAACAGTGAATTTGATGACGCTGTCTGAAGAGGGTGCGCAAATTCATTGAGGACCCCTTCCACTCCGCACACATCATCTTTCAGCTGCTCCCATCAGGTAAGAGATACGGGAGGATCAGAGCCAAAACCACCAGGCTGAGGAACAGCTTCTTCCCACGGGCATTGGGAACGCTGAGCGACCGAAGGAACTGTTCGCACTGACGAGCTGAGACTCTCATTTGTACAAAGCAATATTTATATATTTTTATAGCTAAATTACTTGTCCTGCATATGTATTACAGGCAGTTGCCAGGTTATGAATTTGTACATAAGTCGGAACAGGTACACATAGTTCTTATTTAGCGTCAGTTAGTTAAATGCTTGTCTTAGTATATATTTTACTTTTCTGTGCTTGTAAAACTACAGCAGTCAATTTCTTGAGATAGGCACCCTCAACGACAACCTGATCCGACTTAAAATGGCAGACAGCATTCTCCTTACTTGAGCTGACACCTCGGAAGCTGCACGTAGTCCATTTGTAAGTACAAGTTGTCCATAGGTCAGACACTTGTACCCCAGGGACTGCCTGTATTTGTCTGTATGCGTGTTATGTCTGGTTGTGTGTCTGTGATGCACGACCAATTGCACAAAGACTGAAAGTTGCCGAAACTGAAGGCTTTTATTTGCAAGAGATGGACGGCGTCCCTGTGTTGGTCGCTCGCACCGACCCGGGCTTGAACTAGGGGGCAGGCTTGTGGCATGTCAGCCTTTATGGGAAAGAAAGGGGAGGAGTCAAGTGAGGACAGGGTAAACCAGGAAAGGTCATGTAATTTACATATGATGAATGTGTACAACAGTGATTTCACCACAGTCTGCATGTTTTGAACTGAGGACCAGAAAATGCTGTTTCTTCAGGTTGTACTGTACAATCAGATTACAATATATGTGACTTGACTTGAATTGGCCTCACAGGAACTAATTAGAAGTGGCCATCAAAGGTTGGACATGTTCATGTCTCCTGACCAGGAAGGAAAATTTGCAGGTGTAAATATACCCTTTTCAAAACCACGGCAATTTTCCCACTGTTCCACAATGTCCTTTACTGAAAGGTTCATGAAGCATCATTAAATAACAATGAGGGCAGAGACTAAGGGGTTAATCGGTAAAGCAAGTCTCTGTGATCTCGCCTGCACCCTGATGCAAATTGCAAATGAAAGCTTGGACAAGTTACGACAGGTATAATTCATTCTTGCATCCCCTACAGATACTGGCAGAATTGGCTCCTCGTCTCCCCACACATTCCTGAATTCACCTGGGATCGAGATAAATTACCATCTGCACCAGAGCAAATACATTTCATTTTCAAAATCAATTCTTCAAAGAACAAAGATTTTCTCCTGAAGTATTTGATTTACAGGCACAGAGAGCATGAATGATTGATGTGTGCATGTGGCAAGTAATCTCTAGACTCTGTCTTAGCAAACACAAGGATGAGTTTTCTGTGTAATTACCAAATACGCCAACCATTAATACATCCCATGCTGCTTTTGAGCCACACTAAGATCGTACTTTTAATTATTTTATCTTTTTTTTTACAATTTTATATGCTGCCTTAATCCTCTGGCTGCACTTAACCATGGCTTAGAACTTGGAAACATAATTCCCTGAAAGTGGAGTCATGTGTAGATAGGGTGGTGAAGAAAGCATTTGGTTCGTTGGCCTTCATAAATTGGAACATTGAGTACAGAAGTTGGGATGTCATGTTGAAGTTGTATAGGCATTGGTGAGTCCAAGTTTGGAATATTGTGTGCAGTTTTGGTCACCAAATTATAGGAAGGATACAAACAGTATAGAGAGGGTGCAGAGGAGATTTATAAGAATGTTGCCTGGGTTTCAGGGTTTGAGTTACAGGGAAAGGTTGAGCAGGCTGGGACTTTATTTCCTGGAGTGTCAAAGATTGAGGGGTGATTTGATAGAGGTATTTAAAATTAAGAGGGGGACAGAATTAGAGTCAATGTGGACAGGCTTTTTCCATTGAGAGTGGGGGAGATTCAAACAAGAGCACGTGGATTGAGATTGAAGGCGGGGGAAAAGTTTAGGGGGGAAATTCTTCACTCAGAGGGTATTGGAAGTGTGGAATGAGCTTCCAGTCAAAGTGGTAGATGCGGATTTGATTTTAATATTTAAAGAAAAATTAGTTGGGTACATAGATGAGAGAGGTGTGGAGGGTTACGGGCCAGGTGCAGGTCAATGGGAGAAGGTGTTCAGCATGGGCTAGAAGGGCCGAACTGGCCTAGTTCCGTGCTGTAATTGTTATATAGTTATATGGTTATATTCACTGCTCTCTCACTTCAGAGTGAAGACCATTAAGATTCTTTGTTCAAGATTTGAAAGATCTTCTAGGATGTTGTCAGGACTTAAGCAACTGAGTTACAGGGAAAGGTTAAACAAGTTAGGACTTTATTCCCTCGAGCATAGATGATTATGGGGAGATTAGACAAAGGTATACAAAATTATCAAGAGTATAGATAGAGTAAATGTAAGCAGGCTTTGAGGTTGGATAGGACAAGAGCTAGAGGACAGGGGATAAGGGTGAAAGGGGAAATGTTTAAAGAGAACATTAAGGGGTAGTACAGTTAACATAGCGGTTACCACAATGCTGTTACAGTGCCAGGGAATGGGTTGGAATCCGGCACTGTCTAAACTGTAATGGATCTGTGTTAATATTAATATTTAGGTTAATGTTAAAATTATATTTCATATATGTGAATGTATGTATATATACTTAGTAAAAGTTAGGTTTGGATGGACAGGGCTCATTTACATTCTTCAGGCACACATGGTTCTTTGCAGCTGATGCTTCAGCATCAACAAATGTTTTTGCATTTTTAACAATATTGATCACAGAAGCCAGTTTGAAAGCCGAAGACTGTTGTTGCATTGCAAAGAGAAGAGATGAAAGATTAATATGATGGTTTTTGAGGTAAGTGGAACAATGGATTGTTTGCTTGAGTACACAAAAATCTCTGTTGGTAAATTCCTGACAGGCCAGAAACATGAGAAAACCATCAAACAAAGTCAACTACTTTGATTCTGTAACCAAGTGGACGTAGATGCTTTTAGTACACTAGTGTGAAAAGACATTATGAACTTCAGACAGAAATTATGTCACATACCATGTGACATGAGAGATTTACCAGAAATATATTATTGAAATAGAAGACAAAGAGTTCAGTTGAAGAAAACCTGCCGCTCTGTTAAGATGCAGAACTGACCAGCAGCAAAATTTTCTGCAGAGGGGGAAAAAGATGCCTATGTTATTCTGGAAAAGGAGAACACAGACTAAGTGGCTTTGAAATAAGTAAGCCCATTTCTGACTGGCTCTTTATTGTTTAGGACACAAATTCAAAAGTCTTCATTCAAGAGAAGAAAACACTCGTGGGAAGAAAATCTCTCTTAAAGACATATCATCGAAAGAATTGTGAGTTTAAGAGGCCTGAAGAAATCATGTTTAAAAGCGCTTTGTAATTATTTCTGAACTGAAAAATTTAAGACCGTCAAGCAAGACTAAAATGATGCTGAAGTTTTAAAATTGACTTTTCAGAGTTTGGGACTTTAACACATACATACACACACACAGTCACGTGCATGCACGCACACACACACACACACACACACACACACACACACACATAGATTAACATTTGCGCATAGTGGGGTTTATATTTACAGTTTAAGTTCGAGTTAAGTAAGAAATGTCATGTTATTATAGTTCAATAAAAACTATTAATTTGAATTTACCATTGTTTGGTGAATTTTTGCCATTGCTGTTTCATTGTTAGTCCTAACAAAGTCACTTTGGTCCCTAACAAAATTGAGAGGGTTGTTAGTTTGTAACAAAAAAGTTTTTCCTATGTCTGTGTGGGTCTCCTACAGGTTCCTGTTTCCTCTCACCATTCAAGAAAATACTTATCAGGGGTTGTAGGTTAATTAGGTGTAATTGGGTGGCACGGGCTATGGCCAGTGGAACTAAGCCAGTGTTTCTCAATCTTTTTTTCCCACTTACATACCACTTTAAGTAATCCCTTACTAACCACAATAATCTGGGAACCAGGAGTTTCGGTAAGGACAATTATTACAGTGGTAGTGACATGGGTTCGAATCTGCCATTATCTGTAAGGAATATAGAACATAACAGCACAGTACAGGCCACAATGCTGTGCCAACCAATGTAAACCTACTCCACAACAATCTAATTTTTCCGTACCTCACACCCATAACCCTCTATTTTTCTTGCATCCATGTGCCTGTCTAAGAGTCTTTTAAATGTCCCTATTGTACAAACCCTGGCAATGTATTCCAGACACACACCACCTCTTTTTTAAAAATTTTTATTTATAATCGATAATAAATGATATATATAAAATACAATGCAATGCATATTTTATCCCACTGCTAAACTACTCCCCCCCCCGGCAAAAAAAAGAAAGAAGGAAAGGAAAAAGAAATGGGAGACAATAATTAAAGCAGCACATTCAGGTATGTGTCACGGTTTGGGACCACACCACCCCTATATGGGAAAGTATTTTTAACAGTTAGAACGCATCCAATCCATGTACGGGTTCCAAACTCTAATAAAAAAAGGGATAATTATTTCGTAAATTTTATGCTATCTTCTCTATCAGAATACGTGACCTGATCTCCGCATGCCAATGTCGAATATCCAATTTAATCTCATTCTTCCATGTAACTGCGAGGCATTTCCTAGCTACAGCTAAAGCTAACCTCAAAAAAAGCAATTTGAGATTTATCTAACTTTAACTCTAAAAATAATGATTTAATATTACCCAAAAAAATATCATAGGGTCAAATGGAATTTTAAATTTAAACATAACCTCCAAAAATTCTTTAATTTTATCCCAAAAGGGTTTAACCATCTCACATAGCCAAACTGAATGTAAGAAGGTTCCCACTTCCTTATGACATCTAAAACATAAATCAGATGTAACATATTTAAATTTCTTCAATTTCTCCAGAGTTAATTATAATTGATGAATAAAGTTATAATGAACTAATCTGTATCGCATATTCACAATTTTAGTCATACTATCTTCACATATCGACATCCAGTCATCTGGGGAGATGGATATTCCTAAGTCCTTTTCCCATTTCACTCTAGTCTTATCTACATCTGGCTTTGGTATTTTAACCTGCAATATATTCAATATAAAGCCTTCCTACCACCATCAATAATTAAACTCTCAAATTAAGATCTTCTAGGAAGGCCCAAGGTACGCCCAAATTTATCTTACAGTAAAGCTTTAACCTGATAATAAGTAGAGCACTTGAAGGTACATCATATTTCTCTCTCATTCTTTGAAAAGAAATAAAATGTCCTGCCTCATAACAATCTTCTACCAATTTCACTCCTTTTTGTTCCCATAACTTCAAAAGTTGATTATTGATCGTAAATGATAAAAGCTTATTTTAAAATAAAGCCATCTTAGCCGAGATTTTGCCTTCTGTACCTAAAAGTTCATTCTTATTTATCCATAATTCAAACAAATGATTCAATATCAGTAAATTATAACTAGGTAATAATTGAGAATTCCATCAAGAAATAAATTGATCCATCCTCTTTTCACCAATCTGAGATCATTCAATAATAGCCAAAACCAAGGGACTATCCACTTGAAACATCCTATTTATAAATTTTAACTGAGCTGATTCATAATAATGTTGAAAATTAGGTAGTTGTAAACCCAGTGCATATTTCCATGTTAATTTTTGTAGTGAAACTCTTGCTATTTTATCTTTCCACAGAAACTTTCTTACCATAGAATTGATATCCTTAAAAAATTTATTGGGTATCATAAATAGATTGAATAGATTGAAACAAGTATTGAATTCATCTTAATACAATTCACCCATCCCAGCAAGGTTATTGATAGATACTTCCACCTTTTCAAATCATCCTTAAATCTAGTCAATAATGGTAAATAATTCATTGCAAATAAATGGTCATAATTATTATCAATAAGAACACAAAAATATTTATTACGATCAGACCATCTAAACATCACAATCTGTCTAAGGAACTAACAAATCTTGAAACTTCTAATAAAATTCAGAGGTAAACCCATCATCACCTGAAGATTTACCACTTGGCATTTTTCTAAGTGCCTCTGTTAATTTACTAACAGTAAAACAAGCATCTAAATCCTTAACCCCCTTATCATTTAAAGTAGTCAAAATTAAACCAGATAAAAATTCTTCAATAGCTACCTCATCCTGCCCTACTTCAGACAAATACCTACGAAACTCATCATTAATTTCCTAAGGGTTATAAGTAATTTTTGACTGATACCAAATAGCATTTATTGTTCTAGATGCTTGTTCTGTTTTTAACTGCCATGCTAACACTTCATGCACTCTCTCCCCTAACTCATGATACTGTTGCTTCGTCCTTTGTAAAAGCCTTTCAAATTTATAAGTTTGTAAAGAATTATACTGCAATTTTAAATTTACTAATCGTATTTTTTTAATCTTCCGTTGAACCACGTTGTACATCTTTCTCCAGAATCTTCATCTCCTTCTCCAACTTATCAGCTTCAGCCATTTGCCATTTTTAACTTTAACCATATAACTAATAATTTGTCCCCGTAAATAAGCTTTCAAAGTGTCCCATAAAACAAATTTAGAATCAACTAAACCCACATTTATCTTCAAAAAACTTTGAATGTGATCTCGTATAAATTTACAAAATTCCGGATCTTTAAGTAAGAAGGAAATGAAACGCCACCAGTACACATTCTCCATCCTCTCCGAAACACAACAAGTAGTCAACAACAAGGAATGATCAGACAAAATCCTAGGTTTATACACAGCTTCTGTAATTCGACCTTGCAGTTGCACCAACGCTAAAAACAAATCTATTCTCAAAAAAGAATCATGCCAAAATGAATAAAATGAAAAATCTTTTTGTTTAGGTTTAATTTCCTCCATATATCTACTAAATTCAACTCCTTCATTAACACCATCAATTGTTTAGCCATCTTAGTTCTAATTACTGTTTTTGGAGATTTATCCAATAATGGATCTAAACAACAATTAAAATCACCTCCTATCATAATTTTACCACAAGCCTGATACAAATTAAGAAAAGAATCCCCCATAAATTGTTCATCATCAGTATTTGGAGCATAAAAACTCATTAAAGTCCAAGATTCAGAAAAAGAAATTGTACAATTAACAATCAAATGTCTACCACCCGGTTCAAAAACTGATTTCAATTTAAAAGGTATCTTTTTATTAATCAAAATAATGACCCCTCTTGCTTTAGAATTAAAAGATGATAAAACCTGCCCAACCCAATCTCTTTTCAATTTCTGATCCACTTTATCAGTCAAATTTTCCTGCAAAAAAGCTACATCAACCTTCAATTTTTTTAAGATATGTCAATACCTTCTTTCATTTAATAGAGTTGTTCAGCCCATTAACATTAAAAGTAACAAAATTTAAGTTAGCCATTTAAGAATACTTCAATCATCCCACCATAAATGGTGAAGTGCCTCCCCACGACATCAATACATAAAGGAAATAAAGTTCTCCTCCAAAAAAGTATAGAGAGAAAAGAAAAACCCCATTGAAAAAAAAACCCCAATACAAAAAAAACCCAATGGTATTACCTCCCTCAATTACGCGGGAGTTATTGGCAACAAGGAAAAAAGACAAACAAATTACATATAATCCAAAAGAAATTAAGGAAAACTTCAGAGAATTCTATGAACAATTATACCGAACTGAAAACGAAGGGAAAGAAGGGAAAATAGATAAATTTTTGACTAAAATTGAACTACCAAAACTACAAATAGAGGAACAAAATAAATTAACAGAACCATTTGGAACAGTAGAAATACAAGAGATAATAAAAAATTTACCAAATAATAAGACACCAGGAGAGGATGGACTCCCAATAGAATTCTACAAAACATTTAAAGACCTAATAATACCGCCCCTCCTGGATGTAATCAACCAGATTGATGAGACACAAAACTTACCAGATTCATGTAAAACAGCAATAATTACAGTGATACTAAAACAAGGGAAAGATCCACTCTCACCAGCGTCATATAGACCAATATCTCTGCTAAACACAGATTATAAGATAATAGCTAAACTATTAGCGAACAGATTAGCAGAACAGGTACCGAAAATGGTAAATTTAGACCAAACTGGATTTATCAAAAAAAGACGCACAACAGACAATATTTGTAAATTTATTAACTTAATTCATGCAGTAGAAGGAAATAAAGCACCGGCAGTAGCAGTTGCTTTAGACGCAGAGAAGGCCTTCGACAGAGTAGAATGGAATTACTTGTTCAAAGTATTGCAAAAATTCAGTTTACCGGAGAAGTATATTAATTGGATTAAAGCATTATATAAGGGACCGTTAGCGAAAGTGACAGTAAATGGACATGTATCAAAGCAATTTAACTTAAGCAGGTCAACGCGGCAGGGATGCCCACTATCACCATTATTGTTTGCGCTAGCTATAGAACCACTAGCAGAATCGATAAGAAGAGATAATAATATAAAAGGAATAAAAATAAAAGACAGGGAATATAAAATCAGTCTGTTTGCGGATGATGTGATAGTGTACTTAACAGAACCAGAACTATCAATAAAAGAACTATATAAGAAATTGAAGGAATATGGAGAAGTGTCGGGATACAAGATAAACGTAAATAAAAGTGAAGCAATGCCTATGAATAACGCGGATTTCTCAAAATTTAAGGAGGAATCCCCATTCAGATGGCAAACGCAGGCAATAAGATACCTAGGTGTGCAAATAAACAAAAATCTAGGCCAATTATATAAACTCAATTACAATCCACTAATGAAAAAATTACAGGACGATTTAGAGCATTGGAAAGAGCTACCACTAACACTGATAGGAAGGATAAACTGTATTAAAATGAACATTTTTCCAAGGATACTATACTTATTTCAGGCATTGCCAATACAACTGACAGAAAAATTCTTCAAAGAGTTAAAGAAAATAATAAGGAGATTTTTATGGAGAGGGGGGAAACCGAGGATAGCACTAGACAAATTAACAGAATGGTATAAACAAGGAGGCTTACAATTGCCAAACTTCAAAAATTATTATAGAGCCGCACAATTAAGGTACCTATCAGATTTTTATCAAACAAGGGAAAAACCAGACTGGACGAGACTAGAATTAGATAAAATAGGGGAAAAGATACCTGAACACATATTATATAAATGGGACGAAAAATTGGTACAACATAGAACTTCTCCAGTATTACACCATCTCCTCAATATATGGAAGAAGATTCATGTAGAAAGAAATAAAATAAATTACCAAATACCAAAACTAATATTGACGCAAAATAAGCTACTCCCTTTTACAATAGACAACCTTGCCTTTAGAAAATGGGAAAAAAAAGGGATTAAAAGAATAGAAAATTGTTTTTCAGGAAGTAGATTCTTATCCTTTGAACAAATGAGAGATAAGTACAATATAACGGGAGATACAGCGCTGGCATATTACCAACTGAGATCCTACTTGAAAGATAAATTAGGAAGCAACTTGAGTTTACCAGAGGGAAGTAACCTTGAATATGTGATTACAGATACAATGTTAATCAAAAGATTTATAAAAAATATGTATATTAAACTGCAAGAAAAGGAAAATGAGGAAACAAATGGTAAAACTAAACAAAAATGGGAACAAGATTTAAATATAAAGATAAAAAAGGAAACATGGGAGAAGTTATGCTCTGGAACGATGAGAAATACAATAAATACGAGGCTGCGTATGATACAATATAATTGGTTACACAGACTATACATTACACCGCAAAAGTTAAATAAATGGGACCCAACAGTATCTGATAGATGTTTTCGATGTAAAAAAGAAAGGGGAACAACAATTCATGCAATCTGGACATGTGAGAGAGTAGAAAAATTTTGGGATGATCTCAATCAGATATTAAATAAAATAACAGAAAACAATATACCAAAGAATCCAGAGATCTTTCTCCTAAGTAACATAAAAAATAAAGAATTTGGAATTGACTTGGAGGATGCACAAAAAAGATTTGTTAAGATAGCCCTAGCTGTAGCAAAAAAATGTATTATGTCAACCTGGAAATTGGAAGATAATTTGAAAATACAACAATGGTATATAGAAATGAATAAATGTATTCCATTAGAAAAAATAACATATAGTTTAAGAAATAATATTGAAATATTCGAACAAGTATGGGAGCCTTACATTAAATACAATAGCGAAAACCTACCGGGAACAAACATTACCTAAGTTGATGGAAGGAGAAGAGAAGAAAAGAATGGACTCAGTAGAATTTCTGGTGTATTTTTGTTGAATGACAACATTGTCTAACTGAATTAATGCAACCTAGATTGTATAACTAAAATGGATGAGGGGGGGGGGGGATGGGGGGGTGGCTTGGGAGGAGGGAGGGGGGAGGGAGAAAAAGTCACTGTAAATGTGTGGAAAAGAAAAAGTGTATATCATGGCTATTGTGATTTATGGTGTGAAAAATAAAAAATTTAAAAAAAAAAAAAAAAAAAAAATTACGCGGGAGTGACAGATGCCACAAAGTGGCCGATGACTTCAGAAGGATCCACAGTTGGACCACCCCCCAATGAATAGAACTATCAAAGAATAATACAGATATTCATCTCAAGTATGAAACTCTTCTTCCAAATCACAGTTCACTTCATCATCATCAATAAAAATATCAACCAACTGCCAAGATTCCATCTTGTGTTTACCATTTCTCCCCTTGGGAGTAACAAGAAACTGCTGAGAATATTTATTTGAATTTTGGCCCTCCTTATTATCAGGTAAAGAGTTAGCAAATTCCAAAGCTTCTGCATCATCTGAAAAAAACTGATACTCCCCATAAAAAGTTTTAACACCGCAGGATAACAAAAAGCAAATATATAACCTTTCCTCCAAAGAACAGCTTTAGTCAAATTAAATTTTTTACAACGTTTAATCACAGTTTGACTCAATTCAGCATTAAAAAACAGAACCTGTTATTTTTAACAAGCAGAAACCCCTGATTATTTCTCGCATTCTGCATCGCAAGTCTCAAGATCAATTCTCTAGCTTGGTAACGCAAACAATGTATCAAAATAGACCGCAGTGGTCAGCCAGGAAATTACTTCCTCGGTATCGCTCGTTGAGCTCTGTCCAGCTCCAGTCCATTCGGAAAATCCGCTGGTCCCAAAACCTCCAGAATCCATTTTGGAAAAAACTGGACTGGATCCGGTCCCTCAAAGTCCTCTGGAAGACCAACTATCTTAACATTGTTCCTCTGACTCTGGTTCTCCAAAGCATCAATCTTCTTTAACAAATCAGTCTTTTGTATTTCCCAACCAGTAAATGAGACTTCCACCTGCTCCATCTTCTCTTTACAAAAGTTAACGTCTTCTTTACAATTAATAAACTCTTCTTCAATCTTTTTGAATTTGTCCTGAACTTCATCCACAGCTTTCAGAAATTTGGCCACGTCCATTTTAATTGTTGCTATTTCCCATTTCATCTTTACAAGTTGCTCCTTCCTAGTAGAAAAACCTTGACTTATTTGTAAAGCCAGGTCAGCATTAGAAGGTGAATCTAACAGATGTCAACCAGACTCAAACGTAGAAGCCTGACTCACTCTAGGCCTACCCTAGAATATAGCAGTTTCTTCTTCTGTTAAAAGCTGATCCTCTTCCTCTTCCAGTTTGACGGCGTCCTCCTCCCCCTCCCCCCCCCCCCCGTCAGGAAAATAGCTGATTCGACCCAATTGCGGGTACAGAAACTCCCCCGCCCCCAATGCAGGTTCACTAGGCTGGTGGAGGTTTGGCTCCTCCCCCACCCACTGCAGCCTGGACCTTCTCGGGCGTTATGCGCATGCGCAGTTGTTCGTCTTGCCCCAAAGTCGATCGACAGTGCTCACTGCCGTCATCTTGTGCTTATGTACACGAGGTCGACGCCAGTGGAGAAAAGGCCCTACCGATGGACTACTGTTGAGGTCGGGGCTGTGAAGAAATCAAGTCCCTAGGCTTCACTGTTGAGGTAGGCCAAGTTTCTTCCGACATTGTAACCGATTTAGTGGCCATTTTTTTAGTTGCTTGAGCTTTCGTTTTCCTCATTATTGATAGTTTCGTATTTCAACTGTATTATCTGTAATTTTTAAGTTAATTTAAGCACATTTAATGCAGGTTTTTAAAAGTTCTGTCAGAAGGGGGTGTTTTCCACATCTTCTCCCTATACCATCACTCCACGCCCCCGCACCCACCACCTCTGAGTAAAAACCTTACCTCTCACATCTTCTCTAAACTTTTTGTATGCTCTCCCTATGACCTGAGCGTGTTTTCTCCAGGTGCTCCAGTTTCCTCCCATCCTCCAAAAATGTCCAGGTTTTGTTAAGTTAATTGAATGTACCGGTAATTGAGCAGCACTGGTTTCAATGGCTAGAATCAGCTTCTACCTTGTTGTAGATAAATTTATATTTAAAGCATTTAAATTTGAATTGGAGATGGGTCAAGGAGTTGCCTGCTTGGTCAGACAGGCAGGTTTGAGAGGTGTTCCTCTCCTTCCTTCATTTACAGGGGGCTAACATGTACTCCTGTCAGGTTTACCATAATAAACAGTCCTAGAACATACATCACAAGATAAGGTCCTTCATACATAATTCAGATTTATTGTCAGAGTACACACATGACATCACATACAACCCTGAGATTCTTTCTCCTGTGGTACAGGCAAAATTTCTATTACCGGTAAACTGAACTGTAAGCAAACTGTCTGTGCAAATGTAAATATTCGGATATAAATAATTAGCAAAATGCGAGTCCTTAAATGAGCCTGTGAATGAGTGTTTTGTTCTGGACTCTGATGGTGGAGGGGTAACAACTTCAGTATTCCTGCACCTGGTGGTGCGAGTCCTGTGGCTCCTGTACCTCTTTCCTGCTGGCAGCAGCGAGAACAGAGTGTGTGCTGGTTGGTGTGGATTCTTGATGATTGCTGCTGCTCTCTGACAGCAGTGCTCTCTGTAGATATTCTCGATGGTGGGGAGGGATTTGCCTGTGATCATCCCTCTGGAGTAAAATAAAACTCCTTGTGCATAATCCATATACACCTGTTCCCTTCATAATTATGTGATGATGTAGAAGCCTCTTAATCATTATTGTATCTGCTTCCACCACAAGTCTTGGCAGCATGTTCCAGGTGCCCACCACGCTCTGTGTAAAATTATCTACCCCATATGTATCTAAACCACCCCCTGCACCCTGTCCCCATAAATGCACGTCCTCTAGTTTGTGATATTTCACCTTGGGAAAAAGATTTTGCTAACTACCTTAGCTCATAATTTTATAAACTTCTCTCTTCAGCTTCGAGAACAAACAATCCAAGTTTGCCCAACATTTCTCTCTTAATGCTTCGTACGCCAGAGATTTTTAAGGATCTGTGAGAATTTTGGCTTTTTTTTTTACACAACGCTGTAAATACAACATAGACGATTACAGCACAGTACAGGCCCTTTGGCCCATGATGCTGTGCCAACCTAAATAACCCTACTCAACAATCTTAACCTTCCCTACCTCACACCAATAACTCTCTATTTTTCTTGCATCTGTGTGTGCATAAGGGTCTTTTAAATGTCCCTATTGTATCAGCCTCCACCTCAACTTAGGTCATGAATTCCAGGCACCCACTACTCTGTGTAAAAAAAAAAGTACCCTTGACATCTCCCCTAAACTTCCTCCCTTCTCCTTCTACATACGTCCTCTGGTATTTGCTACTGTTGCCCCAGGAAAACCTGCTGCCTGCCCACCTTATCTATGCCTCTCATAATGTTGTTTCTTTCTTTGGCTTGGCTTCGCGGACGAAGATTTATGGAGGGGGTAAAAAGTCCACGTCAGCTGCAGGCTCGTTTGTGGCTGACCAGTCCGATGCGGGACAGGCAGACACGATTGCAGCGGTTGCAAGGGAAAATTGGTTGGTTGGGGTTGGGTGTTGGGTTTTTCCTCCTTTGCCTTTTGTCAGTGAGGTGGGCTCTGCGGTCTTCTTCAAAGGAGGCTGCTGCCCGCCAAACTGTGAGGCGCCAAGATGCACGGTTTGAGGCGTTATCAGCCCACTGGCGGTGGTCAATGTGGCAGGCACCAAGAGATTTCTTTAGGCAGTCCTTGTACCTTTTCTTTGGTGCACCTCTGTCACGGTGGCCAGTGGAGAGCTCGCCATATAATACGATCTTGTTGTTGTAGATTTCTATTAAATCCCCTCTCATCCTTCGTGGCTCCAAAGAGAAAACTGTTAGCTCTGTTAACCTTGCCTCATAGGACAAGTTTTCCAATTTGGGCAACATCCCAGTAAATCTTCTCTGCACCCTCTCCAAAGCTCCCACATTCTTCCTGTAATGAACTTGAAATGAACACATTATTCCAAGTAGGTTCTAACCAGAAATTGGAAAAGCTGCAACATTACCTCATGACTCTTGAACTCAACCCCCCACCTAATGAAGGACAACATACATTAACTACTTAAATCCCTTATCAACCTACATATCAACCTTGAGAGATCTATGTATCTGGATCCCAAGATCCCTTAGTTCTTCCACACTGTTAAGAATCCTGCCATTAACCATGTACTCAGCCTTCAAGTTTGACCTTCCAAAATGCATCACCTCACACTTATCAGGATATATCTCCATCTGACACTTTTCTACCCATTTCTGCATTCTGTTTATATCCTTCTGCAACCTATGACAATTTTCTACACTATCCACTACACCTCTAACCTTTGGATCATTTGCAAACTTAGCATCCCATCCCCCTACTTCTTTGTTCAGGTCATTTACAAAGAAGGGCAGGGGCCCTAGAACAGATCTCAGCAGAACACCACTAGTCATTACCTCCACTTAGTCGCTGACCTCCAGGCAGTAGAGGTTCCATTTACAACTACCCTCTGCTTTCTGCAGGCAAGCCGATTCTAGATCCGCACACCCAAGGTTCCATGGATCACATGCGTCATGACCTCCTGGATGAGTCTACCACTGGGGACCTTGTGAAATGCCTTACTATTCCTTAAATCTTCCTGACAGCATTCTGTCCTCTCTAGGTCTGTGAGCTGAGAATGGGAAGGACATCTACTGTATCTTGTACTCCTATCGGAAAAACTGGACGCAGACTGGGAGATTGCTTCATTGAGCACCTTGGCTCTGTCCACTGTAATAGTGTGGATCTCCCAATTGCCACCCATTTCAATTCCCTGCCCCATTCCCATGCCAGCATGTCTGTCACTGGGTCCCATGCACTGCCAGACTGAGACAAATTGGAGGAACAAACATTTCATATTCCATCTGGGCATTCTCCAACTGGATGGCATTAACATCAACTTCCCAGGTATCCATTAGGCTCCACAGCCCCACCCCCGCCCCCACCCCTGCTCAATCTTTCTTAATGTCTCCTTTCCTCTAGAACCTTCTCTTTTCCCTCTGTCTCCTTTCACAGACCCAAAGACTACCTCCCCTCCGCCTAACAATTCCCACCTTTCCTCTCTCCTGATCTCTTATCTATGTCCAATTAACACCTTTTGTCTGTTGGTCTGTTTTCACTCCTCTGTTTCCACCCATTTCCTCCCTTCTATTTCCATTCTTCTGTTTCCACCCCTCTCTTTCTGCACTCTGATTCTTTCCTTCTCTTTCCACCGTCCATTTTCAACCCTCTATTTCCACTCCACTGTTTCCACCACTCTGTTCCCAGCCCACTGTTTCCACCCCTCTGTTTCAACCCCTGTTTCAACCTCTCTGTTTCAACCCCTCTGTTTCAACCCCTCTGTTTGTACCCCTCTGTTTGCATCCCTCTGTTTTGACCCCTCTGTTTGCACCCCTCTGTTTCCATGCCTCTTTTTTAACCACTTTTCACATTTCAGATTCATACCCTCTGTTTTCTCCCCACTGTTTCCACCCCTCTGTTTCAACCCCTCTGTTTCCATGCCTCTCTTTCCTTCCCTTTCTTTCTTCCTTTCTATCCTTCTTTTAATTCAGACATCTGTCTGATCTTTGCTCTTACCTTGAAGAAGAACTCAGGCCCAAAACGTCAGTTATATATCTTTACCTCCTACGGGACTTGCTGAGTTCCTCCAGCATTTCTCTGTGATCACAAAAAAAATTACAATTTTGTTCACCTTTCTTGCTACTCAAGTGGAAATAAGTCTGATGATTTTGCAAATCACGTTACCAATCTCTGCAAAAAAGCTTTCTGATAGAAGTAAAATATAGAAGCGAGTCTGGGTGATGTGACATGAAACAGTGCACTGAACGCCAAGCACTGATGTCTTGCGAGATGAGACTGTGTGGTTTTCACAGTTATGGAAGTGCCTGCGGTCTGAAACAGGCAATCTGGGGTAAGAACATCTTCGAGCAACGAAGCCTCACAGAAGGCTTGCATTTTACCCGCTGCCTTTCAGAATGACCCAAAATTTACAAAGTGACCAGACCTTGAGTTAAGATTGCAGGATTAAATATTGGCTAGGGCAGGGGTGGCCAAACTTGCTTAACATAAGAACCACATACTTCAGAGGTTCGAGAGCCACAACAATCTACCATTGTGAGCAGCGGCTCGTATGATTCCTGTCACAGCCGACATATTTCCGTGAACCGCACATTATATGTCAAAGGCCCCCCTGTGGCTGGCGAGCTGTGGTTTGGCCTCCCCTGGACTAGGGCATCAGAAGAGGAATCTTCTCCAGATATTCACCAAAATAGTGGCTGTAGAATCTCCGGGACCGCTAAAATAAAATCAGCCCACTGGAGGAGCTCAGAAAGTTGAGCAGCACTGGGGGAGGAAAAAGAATGGTCAACATTTTAGGTCCGAACTTTTCATCGAGACTTCGTCATGCTTTGATCACTTAATTGCAGGAGATAGAACAGTAAGAGTGCACAGAAGATTTACACCAGTGGTTCTCAACCTATTTCTTTCCACTCACATCCCACTTTAAGTCATCCCTCTGCCATTGGTACTCGGTGATTAGTAAGGGATTGCTTCAGGTGGGATGTGGGTGGGAAGGGAAGGTTCAGAATCACTGCTCTAGACCCAATTGTTACTGAAATATTTTGCTTGAGAAAAATGGTCATTGGCTCATTTCCTTTGGTGTTCTGAAACCGTGCACATAACGAGTTAATGAGGGACGATTAAAACAGTGGTTTTCAACCTTTTTCTTTCCACCCACATCCACCTTATGCAATCCCTTACTAATCACAGAGCACCGATGGCCTAGGGAATACTTAAAGTCGTTTGTAAGTGGAAAGAAAAAGTTTGAGAACTACTGTTGTTGCCAAGATTTGAGGAACTGAGTTACAGGGAAAGGTTAATGTGGACAAGACAAAGAAATGATTGCGGACTTCAGGAAGATCAGAGATGATCACCCTCCACTACGCATAAATAACTCAGTAGTGGAGACAGTGGAGAGCACCAAGTTCCTTAAGAAGTAAACTATCGACTGTTCTTTGAGTGAGGACTCAGTACAGGGAACTCTTCCTTGTGCTCCTTTACTCAAAAAAAGAAAAAAAAAGTAGACTATCCTGGGGACACAACATCTCCTCACTCATCAGGAAGGCACAACAGCAATTGCACCTCCCGAGAAGACTGAAGCGGGCAAGGCCATTGGCCACCATCCTGTCAACTTTCTCCAGGAGCTCTTTCGAGAGCGTCCTGGCCGGCTACATCATCAGAGGTCAATCCAGTGGCAGAGAGGATCACTGGGGTCTCCCTTCTCACCAGCGACATGATCTACTGGGATCGTTGTTTAAAAAGGGCTTGCAAAATCAGAGAGGACCCCTACCGTCCCACACACAGCAACTTTCAGCTCCTCCGGTCGGTAAAGAGATCCATGAGGATCCGAGCCTGCACCACCAGGCTGAGAACACCTTCTTCCCACGGGCAGGGAGGTCGCTGAACGACCAAAGGAACTGCTCCCACTCACCCTCTGGGACTTCACTGTTTATTCAATGATAATTATTTATTTTTATATATGTACTGTATATACATGCAGTTATGTCTGGATGTTTTGCACCAAGGACCAGAGAATGCTGCTTCATTTGGTTGTACTTGTACAACTGGATGATAACAAACTTGAACTTGAACCAGTTAGGACTTTATTCCCTGGTGCGTAGAAAAATGAGGGATAGAGGTGTATAAAATTGAGGACTACAGATGGAGTAAATGCAAGCAGGCTTTTTCCACTGAGATTGGGTGAGACAAGAACTGGAGGACATGGGTTAAGGGTAAAAGGGGATACTTAAGGGGGAACTTATTCATGCAAAGAGGGTGGAACGAGCTTCTTGCTGAAAAATGTGGATAGGCTGTCGCTGCGCGCTACTCGTAGGAAGACACACGGAGGTGCAGCAAGGTAGAGCTCTCTGTTTTATTGGGGCTGAAGCCCAGCTTTTATACTGTTGGCTGTCTGCCCCATCAATTGCCATCACCGCCCGCATAACAATAGCGGGTTTCTAGCGCGCGGGCCCCCTTCTTGCATGACAGTGCTTTCTTCCCCGTGCGCTATCCCCAAGCTGTTGGCTGTGCAGCAGGGCCAGCGCCACATTGGGGATGCTGGACCCTATCCTGCCTTAGCTGTATGACTGCTGGTTCACTTGCTGGGCCCAGTACAGCTGTGCGGTCTGCTGGCTCCCGGAGGGCCGGCCCGATTGCCGCGGTGGCGTGCTGCTATAAGGTATGTGGATAGGAGGGGTATGAATGTTACAGTCTGGGTGAAGGTCAATGGGACCAGGTATAATCTTAGTTTGGTACAGTTTGGTAAATATTTAATTTAATCTAGACATACAGCACAATAGCAGGACTTTCTGACCCATGAGCCCGTGCCGCCCAAATACCCCAATCAACCTGCAAATCCCGTATGTTTTTGGAGGGTGGGAGGAAACTGGAGCACCCAATGGAAATCTACGTAGACAAGGGGAGAACGTACAAACTCCTCACAGACAGTGCCAGATTCGATCCCGGGTCCCTGGTGCTGTGATAGTGTTGCACTACGCAGTGTACGTACATTCCTCTGTTCTGTACTGGAAGTATTAGTCTACCTTCTAAGCTTCAGTGAGTTACTCACTTAGTCACGGCTGACACTTACAATGTGTAAGAATTTATCTGCCACTAAATCAGAGACGAAATCCCTTGATGTGTGCAGCCATTAGTTTTAATAGATGATAAGCATTTCAAAGGTCAAAAAGCCAAATGCTTTCACAATTTCCCGATACCTTCTGAAGTCATTGTTTTTGCTGACTCCGGATTGGAGTTGGAGGGAGATAACAGCAGTGAAACAGGCCCTTCAGCCCATCAAATCCATTCCAATCCTCAACAATCTATTTACGCTAATCCCATTCTCGACATTCCCCTCAGATTCTACCTCACTCCGACAGCTATGAACAATTAACCACAGCCAATTAACCCACTGTATTTTTGGGAAAGTGGGAGTGGATTGGAACACCTGGAGGAAACCCAGAGACACATGGCAACTCCACACAACTATCCTTCGAAGCCCTCTGCCCTCTCCCCCTTCACCTCTCAGCTTCTTTTTCTTCTACCCTCCCATGTGTATTCTCTTGGCTTGTGCACCCCCCCCATTCCCTTTCCACCCCCCCCCCCCACTCTGCTTCCCACACTTTATTCAGGCACCTGCCTGATTTTCGACATTTTCAATGAAGGGCTCAGGCCCGAAATATCGACCGACTTTTACTTCCTGTGGATGCCACGTGACCAGCTGAACTTCTCCAGCACATTTGTGGAGTGCATGGGACCCCAGCCCTGGAGCCTCCATGCTGATGAACTCACACGAAGCAGGGTTATCAATGACTATAATTTGCAAGGAGTTTGAGGAGATTCGGTGTGTCAACAAAGACTCTCGTAAAGTGTGCAGGGGTGGACCGTAGAGAGCATTCTGGCTGGTTGCCTCACTCTCTGGCATGGAGGTTCTGACACTCAGGACAAGAATAAACTCCAGAGGGTTGTTAACTCGGCCTCCAGACTTCACTCCATCGAGGACATCTACAAGAGGTGGCGTCTTAAGAAAGCAGCCTCTATCCTCAAGCAACCAAGACATGCCCTCTTCACTCTGCCACCATTGGGAAAACAGAGGACTGGGAAACTTTTAAAAACTTACAGAAAGAAACTAAGAAAGTCATTAGGAAAGAAAAGATGAATTATGAAAGGAAGTTGGAAAATAACATACAAAAGAATACTGAGAGTTTTCTAAAATATATGAAGAGTAAAAGAGAGACTGATTGAAAGTGATGGTGGAGAAATTATAATGGGCAACAAATAGATGGCAGAGGAACTAGCTGAGTATTTTACATCAGTCTTCACTGAGGAAGACATTAGCAATACACCTGACAGTCAGAGGTCTCAGGGAATAGAATTAAGTACAGTCAAGATTACTAGAGAGGAAGTGCTTGGTAAGCTAAATGGACTAAGGATCGATAAGTCTGCCGGACCGGATGAGCTGCACCCACAGGTTCTGTAGGAGGTGGCTTTAGAGATTGTGGAGGCATTGGAAATGATTTTACAGGAATCAATAGACTCTGGCATGGTGCTGGAGGACTGGAATGTCGCAAATGTAATTCCGCTGTTTAAGAAAGGAGGGAGGCAGATAAAAGAAAATTACAGGCTTATTAGTTTGATTGGAAAGTGGTTGGAAAGTTATTGGAGTTGATCCTCAAGGACGAGGTTATGAAATACCCTGAGGTGCATGACATGATAGGTCCAAGCCAGCATGGTTTCATGATCCTGCCTGACTATTGGAATTTTTTGAGGGAATCTCAAGTAGGATGGACAAGGGAGAGGCTGTGGATTTTGTGTATTTGGATTTTCCAAAGACCTTTGTTAAGGTGTCACATAAGAGGCTACTTTAATAAGATGAGAGCCCATGGAATTACGGGAAAGATATTAGACTGAGTGGAACATTGGCCGATAGGCAGAAAGCAAAGGGTTGAAATAAAGGGATCCTGTTCTAGTGGGGTGCCGGTTACTAGTCGTGTTCCACAGGAGTCGGTGTCGGGGCCACTTCTTTTTACAATGTATATTGACGATTTAGATTATTGACTGAATGGTTTTCTATATTTGTGACTTTCCAGTCCTCCATAATCATGTCAGAGTCTATTGATTCCAGTGAAATCATTTCCAATGCCTCCACAATCTCTAAAGCCACCTCCTACAGAACCTGTGGGTGCACTTCATCCAGTCCGGGTGACTTGTCTATCTTTAGTCCATTTAGCTTACCAGGTTTGCAGATGATACCAAGATGGGTGGACGACAAGCAAGAGGAAAAACTCATCTCCTGCTGATCTGGCAAAAAAAACAAAAAAGACACTGAATGTATCAACCGATATGAAGGAAGATTTACAACTTCTACATGCCATGGTAACATAGTACCGACTTACATCCATTTTGAGATACGACCGGTCAGTCAGAACAGATCTCGGACGTTAAATCGGGGACTTGCTGTACAAGATCTCAAGGCAGGACAGAAAAGAACTGCAATGGAAACTCCTATTGAGTCTCGCCCGCTGAGTATAAAGGTTGGTGGAGGAGTGCAGCAGGTAACACTGTTACTTCACAACTGCAGTGAGCCAGGCTAGATCCAGACCTCTGGTGCTGTCCGCATAGAGTTTGCACGTTCCCACCCCCCACCCCCAACGTGACCATGAGTGTTCCTGCTTTATCCCACATCCCAAAGGCATGTTGGTGTGTTAAAGGACCATAAGACGTAGAAAGAGAATCAGCCCATTCAGCCCATCGAGTCTGCTCTGCATTTCAATCACAGCTGATGTATTTCTTCCTCTCAGCCCTTTTTCCCTGAAAACCTTCTCCCTCGTGTGTGGGGTAGAATATGGAGGGGGAGAGTGGATGGGAATGTGGGGAGAGCAAAATGGGATATCAGCCATTCTCAATGGTGGTCCTTTGTTCTTGGCCTGGGGACTATAGCACATTTTAGTAAAAGCCTTTTTTTCTTTTCACCTCATTCAACATAAAAAAAGTTATGTCTTTATGGCATCTGTAGGAGTGCAGAAGAATCTACCTACATTTGACTACTTCACAGAGAAGATAGCCTTTAAACTTTAAGCCGAGTCCTGGGGGGCGGGTGGGGGGGGGGTGCACCTACCACCGTCCAACTGGACATCACTAGCCATGCTGCCCAGCTGCCACACTTTTCACCCACCAGAAGGGTGAGCAAGACTTTGATTTAGGAAATGGGTTTTAATGAGAGTCTGTTCATCAGGAAGAGGCAGGCAGGTGAGGGATCTCCTGTGCAGAGGGTCAAAACATCTCAAGGTGGGGTGGAAGAGAGATGGGGTGGTGGGGTCAATACACACAGAGGGTCATCCACACACCTTCCATATTGATAGGATCAGAGTGGGTTAGAACCTTCAAATTCCTGGGAGTCCATATCTCAGAAAGCCTCTCCAGGAGCCAGAACATCTGTGAAGAAGACACTACTTTCTAACACGCCTGTGGAGATTTGGCATGTTGTTGAACACGTTCTCAAACATCTACAGGTTCACTATGGAAAGTACACTGACCAGTTGCATCACAGCCTTCCTTGCTTGAGAAAAATTGTCTTTGGCCCATTTTCTTTGGAGTTATGAAAACGTGCACATAACGAGTCAATGAGGCACAATTAAAACAGTGGTTTTGAAACTTTTTCTTTCCACTCACATCCCACCTTAAGCAATCCCTTACTAATGACAGAGCACCAATGGCATAGGGATTACTTAAAGTGGGATGTGAGTGGAAAGAAAAAGGTTGAGAACCACTGCTTTAGATACCACTGACTCTGTGCAGGTCCATTGACAGAACTCAGCAACAATTTGTATGACTACAATGTTCACCATTCATAAACCAACCTGAACTTCACAGAACAATTGTCAAAATTTCTTGATTCCATTTCGAGCAGTGGTTCTCAAAATTTTTTTCCACACTTACACGCCACCTTAAATAATCCCTTACTAACCACAGAGCTCCTATGGCCTCATCCCAATTACCTGCACCCAGGCCATATCGCTCCATACCCTTCCCATCCATGCACCTATCCCAATTTTTCTTCAGTGAAAACCGAGCCCGCATTCACCACTTCAGCTGGTTGCTCATCCCACACTCCCACCACTCTCTGTGTGAAGAAGTTACCCCTCATGTTTCCTTTAAGCATTTCACCTTTCACCCTTAACCCACGTCCTCTAGTGTTTATCTCACCTAAGCTTGCTTGCATTTATTCCATCTATACCCCTCAAAATTTTGTATTCCTTCCTGCTCAAGGTTCCTGCATCTTTCCTGCCTGAATGGTCCTTAAAGTTGTGTTCCCTTTGTTCTGTAATAACTGATCTCTTTTTGAGTCTCTGAATTCTGTACTAATTAGACCATAAGATTATAAGACATAGGAGCAGAAATAGGCTACTCAGCCCATCGACTCTGCCCACCATTCAATCATGAGCTGATCCATTTTCCCACTCAGCTCCACTGCTCGGCCTTCTTCCAATAACCTTTGATGCCCTGGCTAATTAAGAACCTCTGTTTTAAATACACCCAATGTCCTGGCCACAACCACCTGTGGCAACAAATTCCACAGATTCACCATCCTCTGGCTGAAGAAATTTCTCCGCATCCCTGTTCTAAGTGAACAGCCTTCAATCCTAAAGTTGCGCCCTCTTGTCCTAGACTCTCCTACCATGGGAAACTACCTTTCCACATTTACTGTGTTCACGCCTTTCAACATTCGACTCTCCCCCACCCCCCACCAATTCTCCTGTCACGGTCGCATACTTACCTGCATCGGAAAGGGTGCCGGTCACCGCTGGTGACGTAAGTAATGTGACGTGCTGGAGTAATAGCGCACATACGCAGGTGTGTTAGGCGTCAGATGCAGAAAGAGGAGAGTGAGAGTGTCAGTGAGCCATTGCAGTGAGCCAATGTGGAGGTCAAAGGGTTTGGCTGGGTGGTATTTGGGGAGTTGTGTCTTCATGGTATGCTGAAAGAAATGAGTGAGTCAATTCTTTATTTGTCTGTGTGGTGATACAACCACAACACTGGCCACGCTCCCACCAGCCTACTGCAGGGGGAAACCATTGTACCTGTAGGTTGGCAAACTGGGAGGCTGGCCCCACCTGTATATAGACTCGAGCCGGCCCCACCCATGTCAGTCAGACACTTGGCCAGCAGAAGACAGTCGGGCACACGTGGAGCCAGCAAGATATGACAACTGGTGTGTACAGAGTTTAAATCGATTAAAGCCTGTAGTACAATCGTTTCTCGCGTTTTGAGTTTGCTCACTGCACCACAGCACATCACAGTCTGTAAGTTGGGTAAATCAGTGTCTTTACAAGTGGTGACCCCGTGAGTTTACAGCACCTTCTAATTTAAAATTAATAGTGAGGAGGATAAGCCCTTTACAGGAGGAGTCAGGGAGGTCAAAATGGATCCCCCCCCCCGCCAATTTTTATTAATAATTCACGATCGTCGAAGCGCGTTTCTCTGCCCTCAGTGTGACAAGTCAGAAGATGAAGTACGGTTTACTTGTAGAGTGACTTCCAGAGTAATTGCCTGTGAAGTGAAGGATGTCTTAAGGGATCCAGATGGTAATCTCCCATACGACATGCTTAAGGAGGCTATTCTGCGGTGTACTCAGCCACCTAGGTTGACTTGTATTTCCCATTTACTAGCTGATGACAGCCTTGGTGATAGATAACCATCACAGATGTTGAGAAGGTGGTGCAGGAGATAGCTGAGACAGATTCTGTAGAGGGTGAATTTTGGAAAAAGATGTTCACCTCATCATGTTCAAGAGCATTTGGTGAGTGTCCTTCGAATATCCACCCCCGATCAGTTGGCAGATAACACTGGGCTCATTATGTCCACGACCTCCGCATGGAAGGTAGAAGGATTGGCTTCTCCCCCTGGTCAACAGGAGCAATTGGAACTGGAACAAGTGCTTATTGCATTTTGTGAAGTACCAGCATCACATCATTCGAAGATAACTGAGTTGGAGTGGAAAATGGCAGCCCTGACGTGCTTTGGGCAAGCAATGGAATTCCTTCCATCGACCTGGTTGGAGTCGTGGTGGTCGAGGATGTAGTAGAGGCGACGGACGTTGTATTTGTTGGAAGCACCGGAGATTTGGTGGTACTGCCTGGTCCTGTAAGCCCTCTAGACCCAGAACATAGTGGGACATTTCCAGTCAGTCTCCTCCCTGCATGGCTCGGAAGCTGGGGGGTGGGGGTGGGGGGGGCACTATCGCAGCCTTGTACTTACCTGCGTCGGAAGCAGTGCCAGCCACCGCTAATGATGCAAGCGGTGCGATGTGTGGGGGTAAAGGCGCACACGCATGGGTGGGTTTAGCGTCAGTGTACGGGTGATGGATCTCAGATGCAGGAGGAGGAGAGTGAGAGCGTCAGGATCACCCATGTGGTACTGAGCCAAGGAGAAGGTCAGAGGGTGGTGTTTGGGTCATTGCGACTACAGGAAAAAGGAAGTCAACTCCATGGTGAGCTGAAAGAAATGAGCGAGTGTATCCTTTATTTGTTTGTAAGCTGTAGTAAATCAGTGCCATTACACTCCTAAATTTCAAGTACAGACCAAGAGCTGTACTGTACTATGTATGGGGTGTCAAACTGGACTGCTCTCTAAACAAATTTTTTCACTGAACTTTGGTAAATATGACAATAAACCTGACCTTGAACTTGTAAACATCAGTCTAAGTTTCTAAACTGCTATCCAGCAATCACAGCACCCGATGTAAGTCAAGTTTATTGTCATCTGATTGTACAAGTACAACCCGATGAAACAGTGATCTCCGATCCTCGGTGGAAAACACCCAGACATACAACCAAGCATAACACACATACTCACAAGTATTATATCTATAAAAATTTTAAAAATAGATATTTGTTCTGTGAATATGCTCTCCGATGGCTAGTGTGAGCAGTTCCTTGGTCGTTCAGCGTTCTCATTGTCCGTGGGAAGAAGCTGTTCCTCAGCCTGGTGGTACTGGCTCTGATACTCCTGCATCTCTTCCCCAATGGGAACAGCTAAAGGATGCTTTGTGCAGGGTGAAAGGGGTCCTCAATGATTTTGCATGCCCTCTTCAGACAATGATCCTGGTAGATCATGTCAATGGGGTGGGGGGGGGAAGGAGGGAGACCTCCTCTCTGCCACTCTTATGGTCCCGTAGATTAACCTCTGATCCATTTCTCTGCAGCAATCGTACCCACACTGTAATGTAGCCGGCCAGGATGCTCTCGATACTGGTCCTATAGAAGGTTGACATGATGGTGGCTGGTAGCCTTGCCCGCTTCAGTCTTTTCAGGAAGTGCAGTCACTGTTGCACCTTCCTGACAAGTGAGGAGATGTTGAGTGTCCACTAGTTAAGTGGACTCCGAGGTACTTGGTGCTCTCCACTCTCCCTACTAGAGTTGTTGACAGAGGAGGGTGGTCATTCCTGGTCCTCTTGAAGTGCACGATCATTTCTTTAACTATGTTAAAGGTTGCTACTCTCGCACCATTTCACAAGATTTTCCACCTCTTCCTTTGTAGTGCAACTCGTCGTTGTTGCTGATGAGGCCGACTACCGTTGTGTCATGTCACCTACAAACCTGATGACACTATTGGAGCTGGATCTGGTGATGCAATTGTGGGTCAGTTGTGTGAACAGGCAGCGAGCTGAGCACACAGCCCTGAGGTGCACCAGTGCTCAGTGCGACGGTGCTCGATATTCATGCAAAATGCCATTGCAAAAGGTTTTGAGGTGTCTTGGCTACAAAAACTTTTGAACCAGACGGCTTGGGAGCCACAGTGTCCAATTCATTCCAATTCTAGACTTTCAGGACACAGCAACCATTTCTTTCTTTGGTTCTCACTCATTCACCATTTCTTCTGCAACTGCCATGCCAATTTGCATTTTACGTCAAGTCCCCACAACGGTACTTCATACCAATTTGCAGACTCCATTCGATTATAATGAGGTCATGACTATATTTTCACTCCTCATTATCTCACTCAGAAACATTCATGCCAATGCTTTTATTTCCAAATGACTCAAGAGATTATGAAACTATTTAAAAGGTCACAAACTTTCAATGACCTCCGCAGGATGCTGAGAGAACCAACGATGCAGTTTTCCTTCAGGGTGACATACTTGACAGCTACATCACTGAACTATTTAATCCCCAGCCCAGGCTGTAGTCTGTTCACCTGTGCTGCTCCCCCCTGCCGTTTCTTTTATTCAGGCATCTGCCTGCTTTTTGTTCCTACCTTGAAGAAGGGCGGGGGGCTGGGGGAGGGGGTTCACACGATGCCACGAGGAGCAGCTTGCAAACTAACGACTCCCGTGGGATTGATCAAAAAAGTACCTGTTTTGAAAAGGTTTTCCTTTCACAAAAAATTAAGGTCAATGTAAAACATCTAACTGGATATTGAAGATGCCACCTAAGAAGAAAATGCCTTAATTCACTCCTACCAAAAAGTCTGAAGAGAAGAAGCTGGGCCTACCTTAGCGATGAAGCAGGCCACTGAGGATCCACCGGCGAGGACCCGGGAGAGGGACCTTCCTCCAGAGTCTTCATCGCATTGTTACGAGCCCAGAGACCCTAAAACCCAGCAGCAATAGATATTCACCAAGACAAAGGGTTACTTAAACAAAAGTTGCTTTTAATTATCTTTAAACATGAAAACAGGATCAAACTTTAACTTATCACTATTAACTTAACTAACCTAACTTAACCCCCTTCTAATTCTAAGTCCACGTGTATGTAATGTGTGTAAGTTCAGAAAAGTTCTTTCACAGTCCAATCTCACTTCTCACTCCTCCAAGTTCACTGGTTGCAGGCAATTCTTAGACTGTGCACGGAATGTAATATCTATAAAGTTCACCAGGCTTTGGTGCTCGAAAGGTAAATGGTGACCGCTCAGGAAGGTTCTTGTCGGTTCTCAGAGAGAGATTTGTTGTTCCAGGACATCCACAACTGATTTACTTCCATCAGCCACTTCAGTGTCTTGCTGACGAAACTTGCCCCTTCAGGGTTCTCCAGATGATAACCTCTTTCTTTTAAGTCATCAGAGTTCCTTTTTGTTTCACATTCCAAGTGAAATGTTAGGCAGCCAGTCCTCTCCTTTGGCATGAACCACAAGGGCTTTGACCAGGCCATCTTCCAAATGGGGCTTTCCACAAGCTTGCCAGCTTGTCCTGTTCCAGTCCCAGATGCTGTTGTTGACTGTAACTCTGCAGATCTGATCTCTCTCTCTCTCTCTCTCTCTCTCTCTCTAAGAGAAAGTCTATTTGACTCTCTCTGCTTGCAAAACTACATGACCCTCTTAGAACAAGTTCTCTTCCAGAGAATATGCAGCTCCAAAAAGATCTTTCATCTGTTGTCTTTTGTAAACAACAATCCATTAATGAAGTCTCTTGAGCACTCTTCAAAACTTTTGCAAAAGCTGTGGAGCCGAAAAGTCTAGCATGGGGTAGAGCTCCAGTATTTTAAATAAGATCTCTTTTAAAGTGTTTGTATGTGACCTATTCTAACAAACCTTATATACTCTGTCACAGCGTCGACTCGCAAAGATGGGACCGGAGTAAAAACTAAAACTGTATCTGGCATGCGCGGTGCAGTAGAAAAGAAGGATGGAAGAAAGTTTGTGACCTTTTAAATAGTTTCATAATCTCTTGAGTCATTTGGAAAAATAGCATTGGCATGAATGTTTCTGAGTGAGATAATGAGGAGTGAAAATATAGTCATGACCTCATTATAATCGAATGGAGTCTGCAAATTGGTATGAAGTACCGTTGTGGGGTCTTCACCTAAAATGCAAATTGGCATGGCAGTTGCAGAAGAAATGGTGAATGAGTGAGAACCAAAGAAATAAATGGTTGCTGCGTCCTGAAAGTCTAGAATTGGAATGAATTGGACACTGTGGCTCCCAAGCTGTCTGGTTCAAAAGCTTTTGTAGCCAAGACACCTCAAAACCTTTTGCAGTCCGGCATTTCAACATCAGAACATGAAGGGGATTCAAGCCCAGTGGAAGAGGCTTCAGAAGAATAAGCTGGTGAAGAAGAGATGGCGTTCAGAAGGGCTGGAGCCCGAAGGGTCAGTACCTCTGGATGCTGCGAGATCTGCTGAGTTCCTCCAGCATTCCTGTGTTCTTACTACAGTAACACTATGACGCTGCGGAGACACTGGAGAGTTTGGGGTCTCACTCGATGGATCAGGGAAGGGAAGGAGAAGAGATTTTTGTTGGAGCAAAGAAGGAGAAATGGATTTCATCGGGAGATGAACAACAACCACACATAATGGAATGAGAAGAAGATGACGAGGATAACTCTTGCTTAGTTATGATCTGAAATTGGTCGACTGGCAGATTGAAATTCAAAAGCCATATAAAAGAAACTGGACAAATGGAACCAAATAACTAGCCTTTACAGAGCACTACTTAACTACTCAATTACTTCTCAGCAATGATCAAAACAGAACACATAATGTGATTAATAGTCAATTTGTAATAATACAAAACGTATATTACGCAAAACTGCCTGCTGCCTGCCATAAGGCAGATAAAGAGTCGCCATTCATATTGCCTGGCGCCCCTTACAGTATGAGATATTTGAGAAGCAAAAGAGAGTCCCTTCAGAGTCACTGAGTGACCGTGGATTCACCTCCAGTGGCCTCTGCAGCTTCACAGACACCTGTTCAAACCAATGGAAACCCGAGGTCCAGATCCAAACCTCCAACACGAACAGGGAAGCCTTCAGCGCCTGAGGCCCTTCTTGCCCTCAGCCCTCTCTCTAATCCTGGCCCTGACATCTGTTTCCCAGAAGCCAGGCTTCAGCAGCCCGTGCAGGTTCCCTGACCACAAGTTGCCAGCAGCCTGAGTGAGCCCTTCAGCCGCTGAGCCCCTTCGCTGGCCCACTGCTGTGGTAGCCACATTGTAGTGTCATCTCCTCTGCTTCTCCTTCTCCAAAGGGAAAGGTTTAGGGGGAACATTAAGGGGAACTTGCAAAAACACAAAATGGTGGAGAAGCTCAGCATGTCAAAGAGTGTCTATGTAGCAAAGGAAAAAAATACAGGGGGAACTTCTTCACTCAGAGAATGGTGGGAGTGTGGAATGAGCTGCCAGCTGACGTGATAAATGCAACCTCACTCAGGTTTTAAGAGTAAATTGGATAGATACATGGATGGGAGAGGTCTGGAGGGTTATGGACTAGGTGCAGGTCAGATGATGTTTCGGCACAGATTAGAAGGGCCTGTTTTCTGTGCTGTAGTGACCCATGTAAATGTCGGCTCCCGGAGAGACTGGGCGCAGACTGGGAGGCTGCACCGCTGACCACATTCGCTCCGACCATGCCAGTGACAGAGGACCCCCCCAGTAGCCAACCATTTCCATTGTGCATCACACTCCCACACTCGCATGTCTGTCCATAACCTCCCACCAAGACCACCCGTAAATTAGAAGAACAACACCTGATTTTCCGTCTGGGCCCTCTCTAGCTGGATGGCGTTAACATCAACTTTTCCGATTTCTGCTAAATGATAGTTTGTGTGTGTGAATAATGTATTTTTTTTGGTCAGTTTTCCATTCATAAATGTCTCAAAACTTAAGTTTCGATTGTACGTTCTTCATCTTTCCCCTCCCCTTTCCCCCTTCCATCCCTCTTTCCAGCTCTCCTCCCCTCTCTATTCACCTACCCATCCCTTCTCCCCACTGCTGCTGTCCCTTCCCTCCCTTCTCCACCTATCACCTCCTGCCTTTGCGACCGCGTCTCCCCACTCCCCCAACTCTTTTGTTCAGATGCCTGCCGACATTTTCCCACACCTTGATGGGCTCAAGCCCAAAACGTCGGTCATGCATTTTTATCCTTGCTACTGTTACAGAGTTCTGTATTGTGTATTGGCCTATGTGTTGTGTGATTTTATGTTAAAAAGCGACAGTTTACCTGAGAGAGCCAAGGTGAAGGTGGACTGCTGAGAGAGTGGGAGACGGACTGAGCATGTGCAGAAAATGATTTTAAAATTTCTGGACTTGGATGATAAACCACCACTGAGGGTGCTGTGGAGTGGAAGGAAGCCCAGAGCATGAGTCATGGTCTGGAGGAGAGTTTAGAATGTTGGGATTTCAAAAAGGATGAACATTCCGAAGGCAGCCGGAAGGATCCGGACCAAGCCCGTGGATCCTCTCTCTGCAAACAACACAAGACCACTTTGAATTTTGTGCTCTCTATCTCTCTCGCTAAAAGATATTTTGGCTTCAGTTTACCAAACAAACTGAATTTTGTTTATGATCTTTGCTTTGGTTGAGATCGAAGTTTTGTGAGTTTTGTGTTTGTTTTGTGTTTAAGTTTTTCTATGGGCTGGTTGGAAATATAACTTAGACTTTGATTACATATGTCATATTTAGGTTGGGGAATTTATTAATTTTACAGTTATAGAAATTTGCATAGTGACCAGTGGGCATTGTTATAAAAGGAGGGATTTTGAATTAAAGTTTGAAGGTGAATTTTTGTTAATAAAGTAATTGTTCATCTTTACCCCTGTGTGATAAGTCTTCTTTGTGGTTGACGGCTTGATCATGTAACCTACATGAACGACACTGCTGAGTTTCTCCAGTACTATGTTTTCAAGCAGATTTTTGAGCTTTACTTTTGACTCCCCCCCCCCCACCCTTTAACTGGCCTGAAAAAAGTGGTCCAAAAAATACGAGTAAATAACCTGCCCCTCTTTCAGTTTGTAATGCTCTTCGTTGATGTTCATATCTGACTCTGGTAGTTGTGGAAGCTCATATCAAGAAAATCGTCACTACTAACCAGGACCCCCCCCCCCCCCCCCACCACCTCCAACATTGTCAGCTCAGTCTGAAACCCCCCACCTGGTTACCTACTATCCTTCAGGGATGCAGAGCAGCCACTGCTCCCCTATCTTGCTTTGGTACTCATGGGATTGAATGAGAAACTCCTGCCTCCTTGTGCTGTGCTCTGAGTAAACTCTTTGTAATGTGCGCTCAATGTGTGTCAACTAGCCCTGCCAGTCATTTAATCTTCAAGCAGCCTAAATAATCCTTTCACGATTACTATGTTTTTTTTTTGCGTTCTTTTGATCACGTTCCTTTGAAATGGGAATGATTGAACAGCCGACAGCACTGTCAAGATGAACATGTGGGTGAGCATTGCTTCAGCTTGTTCACCACAGTGAAGAGCAGTAAATATCTGATCTGCAATCAATCGTAGATCAAGAGGTTGGGATCACTCTGCGTTTGAGTGATAATTTGTGTGTGTGAATAATGTTTTTTTTTGGTCATTTTTCCATTCATAAATGTCTCAAAACTTAAGTTTTGATCGTACGTTCTTCATCGAATTGCTTTGCTTCTTTGAAAGGAAATAGCTGACCACAAATTGTATTTTTTGTAGATACTTGCAAGATCCAGACACAAACCACCGCGGCCGTTGGCAGGTTGCAGTGGAGGAGAAGGATTTATTTTTGGCGATGATTCCTGTGATGAGCTCACTCACACTCATGGCTACGATCTCGTGTTTAGCAGGTAAAGATAATCCTCTGTGTTCTGTTATGACATCTGTGTATTTGCTATCCAATTTACACATCAGTGAAAGCTCAATGTCAGTCGAACTCTGCTTGATGGGAGAACCTCAAGAGGGCTTGAATTTATTTGTGCTCCTCCGTTAGAAAAAAAAGTTTAATTGATCTCATCGCTCAAGAAAATCTCCAGATTTTAGGAATTTAAAAGTTAGTACACTTACATGGCGTGTAGTTTCTCAGAACTCTCTCTACAATTTATAACCTCTTATCTATTGCCAGTGTGAATACAATCGGTTTCTGGATGTCAACACTAAATCACTCAGCTGTTCACACCTCAACTTTTAATGCTATTACATCAAAACTTTTTTTTCAATTAAACTAATCAACATTAGATTGGAATTGTATTGAATGACAAATGATTTTTTTTCATGTGTTGATTAATGCATTAATTTATGATGAACAAATTTGACAAGGTCCGCCCATCATTCAGAAAGTTTTAATCCAGGGAGCCTTGGCTGTGTGGGTTAAAAATTAGCTTGCGCGTACAAAGGAGGGAGTAGTAGTAGACGGGAATCATCCTGCCCAGAGGTCAGTGGCTAGTGGAGTCCCACAGGTTTCTGTGTGGGACCCCTGCTCTTTGTGATTTTTTTAATATATAAATGACCCCTGGATGAAGAGGCGGAAGGATGGGTCAGAATGTTTGCGGATGACACAAAGTTTTGGAGGAGCTGTGGATGCAGCTGGGGGCTGTTGAGGATTACAAGAGGTTATAGACAGGATGCAGAGTTAGGCGGAAAAGTGGCAGATGGAGTTTAATTCTGAGGAGTGTGAGGTGATGCATTTTGGAAGGATAGACAGAAGGCTGAGTAAAGGGTTAATGGTCAGATATTTAGCAGTGTGGAGGAACAGGGGGACCTTGGGGTCCAAATCCACATATCGCCGCGCAAATTGATAGAATAGTTAAGAAGGTCTATGGGTTGCTGGGCTTCATTAGTGGGGGATTGAGTTCAAGAGTCGAAAGGTCATGTTGCAACTCTACAAATCTTTGATAAGATCACACTTGAAGTATTGTGTTCAGTTCTGGACACCACATTATAGGAAGAATGTGGTAGCTATGGAGAGGTGCAGAGATTTATCTGGATTAGAAACAAGGACCGCCTAAAGAAATCTCTTGGTGCCTGCCACATTGACCACCGCCAGTGGGCTGATATCGCCTCAAACCGTGCATCTTAGCGCCTCACAGTTCGGCGGGCAGCAACCTCCTTTGAAGAAGACCGCAGAGCCCACCTCACTGACAAAAAACAAAGGAGGAAAAACCCAACACCCAACCCCAACCAACCAATTTTCCCCTGCAACCGCTGCAACCGTGTCTGCCTGTCCCGCATCGGACTTGTCAGCCACAAACGAGCCTGCAGTTGACGTGGACATTTACCCCTCCATAAATCTTCGTCCGCGAAGCCAAGCCAAAGAAAGAAAGAGAAAGAAAGCAAGTCTTAAGTGGCAAGGTTAGCAGGGCTGGGACTTTTCTCTTTGGATTGAAGGAGGATGAGAGGAGACTTAATAGAGGTTGACAAAATTCTGAGAGGCATAGATAGGGCGGACACCCAGCATCTGCTCCCCAGGGCAGGATCAGCAAACACCAGACAACGTGTTTACAAAGTAAACGGAGGGAAGTTTAGGGGAGGCATCAGGAATATGTTTTTTTACACAGAGAGTTGTGGGTGCCTGGATTGCTTTGCCAGGAATAGTAGTGGACGTTGAAACATTAGAGGCATTTAAGAGACTCTTAGACAGGCACATGGATGGAAGAATAGAGGGATACTGGGTACAAAGGGTTTGGGATTTTTTTTGGAAGGAATATATGGGATGGCACAACATCGATGGCCTGTACTGAGCTGTATTGCTTCCTGTAATTAATTGTGTGATTTATATGATTAATTAAATAATGATATAATTTGTCAATTTATCAGTTGTATGCCTTTATTACTTTTTTCTATTAGAAATAGTTAATTTTCTAATTAACTTTTTTTTTCCCTTTTTGTTGCTTTTAAACTTTGGTCAATGGTAGATATTTATTTATTCTACAGTATTAATGCAGTAGAACTCTTGTTAGTTGTGTAAGGAGAGGGTAGAGGCTGACGTTAAGATGAGGCATTTGAGGTTTTTCATAAAGAGCTTATTACAAGCTTTAAACGACCTGTTAAAGGAGCCGACTGTGTTTTATTTAAGATCCTGTGGCCGCGGGATCTGGGCCCATGATGGCGGCACCTACGTTCAGCAGTGGCCACAAGGGGTTGCAGGCTCTGGGGGAAGCAGTGGACCTGGCAGAAATGGGGAGAACACCCCCTGTTGAGAAGGAGAAGCAGAGGAGACGACACTACAGGAAGGTGACCACCACGGTGGCGGACCAGCGAGGGGGTTCAGTGGCTGAGGCACAGCCACCAGGCGGTGAGCTGTTGGCGAGATGTGGGCGAGGTGGCAGGCTGCTGCCGGCTTGGTCAAAAGATTCACACCAGGCTGCGGGCTGCTGGACATTGGCTCATGACAACCAGCCGTTGTGATTGTAGTAAAAGCACATCAAAATACTGGAGGAACTAGCCCGTCATTTCGGCATCAATAGAAAACAAAGATACATTGCCGATGTTTCGGGCCTGAGCCCTTCTTCAAAGAATGAGCCAGAAGCAGGAAATCCCAGAATTCAGACAGTGCTGGCTGGGGGTGTTAATTGGATATGATAAGGGATGAGGTAAGAATTTATCATGTTTGTGTGAAAGGAGAGAGGGGAGGGAGAGACAGAGCTGGGGGAAGGTGGCGGGGGTAGAAGTGAGGGGGAAGGGGGTTTAACGAAAGCTAGAGAAGTCAATATTAATGGCATCTGGTTGGAGGGTGCCCAGTCAGAGGATGAGGTGCTGTTCCTCCAATTTGTGGGTGGTCTCAATGAGCAAGTGCATGAGACCATGTCAGGAAGGGAATTGGATGTGGAATTGAAATGGGTAGCCTCTGGAAGATCCACACAAATGCGGCGGACAGACCCAAGGTGCTCAACAAAGCGATATCCCAGTCTGCATCCAGTCTCTCTGAAGTACAGGAGGCTACAGCAGGAGCACCAGATGCAGTAGACAATCCCTGCAGATTCACAAGTGAAATGTTTGTTTGGGGACCAGAATGGTGGTGAAGGAGGAGGTGTGGGGGCAAGTATCTCCTACGTACACAGGGTTAGGTCCCAAGGGGACGATTGGTGGGGAGGGAGGAGTGGACAAGGGAGTCATGGAGAAAGCAGTCCCTGTGGAAGGCAGAGAGAGGAAGGGAGGGGTATATGTGTTGAGTGGGATCATGTAGTAGGGGGAGGAAATGGTGGAGGAGGATGTGTTGGATGCGGAGGTTGGTGGATTCTATCCTTGTTGCATGGGGGCAGAGGGAGCCAAGGCAAATGTACGGGTAATGGAGGATATGTGGGTGAGGGCCAAGTTGATGGTGGGAGAGGGAAAGCCACATTATTTGAAGAAGGAGAACATCTCTGATAATGTGGCATGGAGGTCCTCATCCTATATGCAGATGCGACAGAGACGGAGGAATTGAGAGAATGAGAGTCAGGTATCAGAACCAGGATTCGAGAGAGTGCTGAGGGCAAGGAGGGTTCCCGAAGGATTGCCGGTGGTTTGAACTGAACTGGAGTCATGTGCGGCTGCGGAGGCTGTGGGAGTACTGGAGTGTGCTACAGATACTCAGTGAATCTGGGGGGGAATCACTTTTGGTTCTCTTTAGAACCCATAGAAAAGTACAGAACAGAAACAAGCCCCCTCGGCCCTTCTAGTCTGTGCCTAACCATTTTTTTTGCCTAGACCCACTGATCTGCACCCAGTCCATAGCTCTCCAAAACCCCTCCCATCCACGTTCTTCTTAAATGTTAAAACTGAGCCCACATTCACCATCTCAGCTGGCAGCTCGTTCCACACTCCCACCACTCTATGTGAAGAAGTTCCCCCTAAACCTTTCCCCTTTCACTCGTAACTCATGTCCTCTGGTTTGTATCTCAACTACCCTCAGTGGAAAAAGCCTATCTACATTTACTCTGTCATTTCCCCTCATAATTTTAAATAACTCTATTAAATCTCCCCTCAATCTTCTACGCTCTAGGGAATAAAGTCCTAACCTGTTTATCCTTTCACTGTAACTCAGTTCCTGAAGTCCAAGCAACATCCTAGTAAATCTCCTCTGCACTGTTTCTATCTAATTGAATTGCTATCTTTCCTGTAGTTCAGTGACCAAAACTGCACACAATACTCCAGATTTAGCCTCACCAATGTCTTATACCAGAACATCCCAACTCCTGTACTCAGTACTTTGAAAAAACACACAAATGCTGGAGAAATTCAGCAGGTCAAACAGTGCCTTTATGTAGCAAAGGTAAAGATACATCACCAACGTTTCTGGCTTGAGCCCTTCATCAAGGTGTGGGGAACATGAGAGATGTCCGAACCAAAGGGGGAAGGCCAAGATGCCAAAATTTCTCTTTACAACCCTATCCACCTGTGATGCCACTTTCAGGGAATAATGTATCTGTATTCACAGGTCCCTCTGTTCTACCACGCTCCTCAGTGCCCAACCATTTACTGTGAAATTTCTTGGTTTGTCCTTCCAAAATGCAACAACCTCACACTTGTTTTCATTAAATTCCATCTGCTATTTTTCTCTGACTGTAAGGGTTGCCAGGCAGACCTGATGACAAATCTTTGTCTGCCTTATGGCAGATTAAAGACAATTTCACGTCATATGACATTTATATGACAATAACTAGTATCTAATCAATCGCTTTGCCTTAAGTATGATCAACATTCAGTGGCTGATTTTATCCAATCTGATCATTTCTGAAATGAGGCCGCTGACCGAAAAGTTGATCATGTCTGGAGAATGCATGCAAGAGAGAAAATGAAGAGGGGAGATAAAGAAAAAGAGAGGGAGTGAGAGGGGCTGGGAGAAAGAGAGAAATAAGGGAGAAACAGAGAGAAAATAGGAAGAGGGGACGAGAGAGAGGGAGAGAGAGAAAACGAGAGGGTGTGCGAAAGAGAGAGAAAATGCTGGAGAAACTCAGCAGGTCAGACAGTGTACTTTATAGAGCAAAGATAAAGATGAATATCCAAAGTTTTGGGTTTGAGCCCTTCGTCAAGGTGTGGGGAGCTGAGGTAGCAGCAAGCATAAAGCTCAAAAGACTGCACAACAGGCTTTATTCCAGTAGAAGTCTGAACACCATTTCATGCCTTACTGGCTCCCTGTGTGACTGGCTCAGGAGGGGGCACCTCAGGTCTATATTCGGGTCGGCTGATTGACAGCCGGCCGGGTGGAGTCAGCCCCTTAGATGGTCTTCCCGCAGGTACAGAGATCGCCCCCTGCAGTCGGCTGGTGGTTGTATCACCACCAGAATGGAGAGAATAAATAGTTGGGTGTTTATTGGCTATGAGAATCATGTCAGTTACAGGTGATATCAGGAGGACCAGGGACACTGATAAAGGGAGATATAGGAGATGTTTAATCGTTCCCACTTTTCCATTAGTATTGGCAGATATTCCCTAGTGAAGTAACTGATAACTTTATTCTAGAGGACCAACATTTTTTTATTATTTGACAGTATCCATTTTGATTTGCGCTCTGGTGCTTTGAATCATTTCTATTTTCCTCAACAAATTTGTGACAAATAAAGAGAGAAGAGTTAAAGATCAGTAAAATCAATTTGTCAAAGCCAAGGGCAATGGGCGGGATGGGAGGGGCGATAAGAGGAGGAGGCGAACCTGCGATAAGAGGAGGAGGCGAACCTGCGATAAGAGGAGGAGGCGAACCTGCAAGGGCCTGTGGAGTAAGGAGTCAAATAGAACAAGCCGTCCTTTACCTAAAGGTAAGACACGGAAGGAAGTCTGCTGACTTGGAGTAAAAACGCAAAGCTGGAGAAATCCAGCAGATCACAGTGCATTTTATGGAGCAAAGAGAAAGATACATCGCCGACGTTTCGGGCTTGAGCCCTTCATCAAGGTGTGAAAAAATGGTGGCAGATTCCCTGAATGAAATAGTGGAGGGGGAGCACAGGGAAAGGAACATGGTTCCAAAGACAGGAGGTGGATGAGGGAGACAAGGCACCTAAACTGAAATCTGTGATTGGAAGAAGATCCAGCATGTCCCCAGAATGTGTGGTTGGGGGCAATGTCAGTCTAACTCAAGGTCGATAAGCCTTGCAACGCTAAGATGCCTAGCAGACGAACTCAAAGAGAAGAAGATCGAATGTCTTGCCGCCAAACACCCAGGTCTCCCTCCCATTCTTAACACCTTTAATCAGAGAGGACCCTCCCTCACAGACATAGGCCAGAGAGACTGGAAACTGCTTGTGGACCTCAGTCAGCCACTCACCTTTCCAGACCACATCCGTTACTCCGCTCCAGTGTTTTCATCATTGAGCTGGCAGTCCCTTGGGAGGGTGCCATGGACAAGGCAGAAGAGCGAGGTTGGAGAGTGAGGGTGCGCCCGGTTGACGTCGGTTGTGGAGGATTTGTTACCGAATCCATGACCCGGCCTCTAAGGGAAGTAGGAATCTCAGGGCAGGCCCTTCAGAGAGATGATTAAATCCCTCTCCGACTCAGCTGAAGCAAGCAGTCACTGGCTCTGGCTGAAAAGGAGGGATACTATCTGGGCTTCAAAATGACCACTAGGATAAATCGAGATGGGACACACATTGGGGTCTGATCAGCCTGTGGTGGACCTGCCTTGACAGAGGGTGTTAAGAGGATGAAATGCCCAAAGATGCCATGGAATACAAATGAAGATGTGTCCCACACCAGAGAGCATTCCCAGGGATCATCCTGTCTCATCGTAACTGAGGCACCGACTGTGGTCCCTCTATACCAGTGATATTCAAACATTTTCTTTCTACTCACCTACCACCTTAAGTAATCCCTATGCCATAGGTGCTCTATGGGATTACTTAAAGTGGTAGGTGAGTAGAAATGGTGCAGCCGAGATAGGTAAACTGGTTGACCGTTTTGAGTTTTGTGTGCCCGATGGAGATGTGGGGGGGCTGGTAATCATGGTGGGGAGCTGGCTGATGGAAGACCTCAGTTTTCTTCAGGCTGACTTCCAGGCCAAACATTTTGGCAGTTTCCGCAAAGCAGGACGTCAAGCGCTGAAGAGCTGGCTCTGAATGGGCAACTAAAGCAGCATCGTCTGCAAAGAGTAGTTCACGGACAAGTTTCTCTTGTGTCTTGGTGTGAGCTTGCAGGCGCCTCAGATTGAAGAGACTGCCATCCGTGCGGTACCGGATGTAAACAGCGTCTTCATTGTTGGGGTCTTTCACCTCTTTCTTTGTTTTTTTTTTTCTTTGGCTTGGCTTCGCGGACGAAGATTTATGGAGGGGTTAAAAAGTCCACGTCAGCTGCAGACTCGTTTGTGGCTGACAAGTCCGATGCGGGACAGGCAGACACGATTGCAGTGGTTGCAGGGGAAAATTGGTTGGTTGGGGATGGGTGTTGGGTTTTTCCTCCTTTGCCTTTTGTCAGTGAGGTAGGTTCTGCGGTCTTCTTCAAAGGAGGTTGCTGCCCGCCAAACTGTGAGGCGCCAAGATGCACGGTTTGAGGCGATATCAGCCCACTGGCGGTGGTCAATGTGGCAGGCACCAAGAGATTTCTTTAGGCAGTCCTTGTACCTGTTCTTTGGTGCACCTCTGTCACGGTGGCCAGTGGAGAGCTCGCCATATAACACGATCTTGGGAAGGCGATGGTCCTCCATTCTGGAGACGTGACCCATCCAGCGCAGCTGGATCTTCAGCAGCGTGGACTCGATGCTGTCGACCTCTGCCATCTCGAGTACTTCGACGTTAGGGATGTAAGCGCTCCAATGGATGTTGAGGATGGAGCGGAGACAACGCTGGTGGAAGCGTTCTAGGAGCCGTAGGTGGTGCCGGTAGAGGACCCATGATTCGGAGCCGAACAGGAGTGTGGGTATGACAACGGCTCTGTATACGCTTATCTTTGTGAGGTTTTTCAGTTGGTTGTTTTTCCAGACTCTTTTGTGTAGTCTTCCAAAGGCGCTATTTGCCTTGGCGAGTCTGTTGTCTATCTCATTGTCGATCCTTGCATCTGATGAAATGGTGCAGCCGAGATAGGTAAACTGGTTGACCGTTTTGAGTTTTGTGTGCCCGATGGAGATGTGGGGGGGCTGGTAATCATGGTGGGGAGCTGGCTGATGGATGACCTCAGTTTTCTTCAGGCTGACTTCCAGGCCAAACATTTTGGCAGTTTCCGCAAAGCAGGACGTCAAGCGCTGAAGAGCTGGCTCTGAATGGGCAACTAAAGCGGCATCGTCTGCAAAGAGTAGTTCACGGACAAGTTTCTCTTGTGTCTTGGTGTGAGCTTGCAGGCGCCTCAGATTGAAGAGACTGCCATCCGTGCGGTACCGGATGTAAACAGCGTCTTCATTGTTGGGGTCTTTCATGGCTTGGTTCAGCATCATGCTGAAGAAGATTGAAAAGAGGGTTGGTGCCAGAACACAGCCTTGCTTCACGCCATTGTTAATGGAGAAGGACTCGAGATGGCAGAGGTCGACAGCATCGAGTCGACACTGCTGAAGATCCAGCTGCGCTGGATGGGTCACGTCTCCAGAATGGAGGACCATCGCCTTCCCAAGATCGTGTTATATGGCGAGCTCTCCACTGGCCACCGTGACAGAGGTGCACCAAAGAAAAGGTACAAGGACTGCCTAAAGAAATCTCTTGGTGCCTGCCACATTGACCACCGCCAGTGGGCTGATATCGCCTCAAACCGTGCATCTTGGCGCCTCACAGTTTGGCGGGCAGCAACCTCCTTTGAAGAAGACCGCAGAGCCTACCTCACTGACAAAAGGCAAAGGAGGAAAAACCCAACACCCAACCCCAACCCACCAATTTTCCCCTGCAACCGCTGCAATCGTGTCTGCCTGTCCCGCATCGGACTTGTCAGCCACAAACGAGCCTGCAGCTGACGTGGACTTTTTACCCCCTCCATAAATCTTCGTCCGCGAAGCCAAGCCAAAGAAAAGAAGGTGAGTAGAAATAAAAAAGTTTGGGAAATCACTGATCTGAACAATATTGTAACACCTACAACCATATTTTAACATGGCATTCCCCATTTTACATGTCACATTTGATGTAATGTAACTGCTAGACCAAAAGTTAGTGTTGGTTCACAGGAGAGCAATATTGTCTGTCCCACTCCCACTCTTTTCTCACAACTCTGCAAATGATTTGTTCTTAAGGAGCTCGTTAGGTTTGCTTATTGCTGCATTGTAGATCTCTCGTGTCATTTGCCTGAAGAAACAGAGGAAGAGAGGTGACTTAATGGAGGTGGGTCAGATTATGAGTGGCTTAGGTAGGGTGACCAGCCAGCAACTGTTTCCTGGGGTGACAGAAGCAAATACTAGAGGACACCTGTTTAAGGGAGAGGGGAGAAAAGTTGAGGGGAGACATTAGGGGTAGGTTTTTCTCACATATATATATATATATATATATATATATACAGAGATTGGTGGGTGCCTGGAATGCATTGCTGGGCGTGGTGGTACAGGTTGGTACAATGGAAACATTAAAAAAATGTTTAAATAGGCAAGAGAATGGAGGATAAATAGGAGATGATGGATGTGAGGACAGGAAGGAATGGATTGTCATTCAGTAGGTTCATATAGGTCAGCCCAACATCATAGGATGAATGGCCTGTACTGTGCTGTAATGATCTAGGTTGATTTGGCCCGTTATTCCTCCCGTTGCCTCATTTTATTTCCATGCTACTGTGGCAAATTATAGATATGTTTTTGGGCGATAAATTGGGGCAGGTTTTTTTAGTGTAGATCACATACAAACACTTTAAAACAGATCTTATTTAAAATACTGGAGCTCTCCTCATGCTAGACAGACCGGCTCCAAATAACTTTGCAAAAACTTTGGAGAGTGCTGAAGAGACTTCACTAACGGATTGTTGTTTACAAAAAAGTAACAGATGAAAGAACTCGTTGGATCTGCAGGCTGTCTGGAGGGGAACTTGCTGTTCTAAGAGGGTCATGTGGTTTTGCAAGCAGAGAGAGTTAAACAGGCTTTCTCTCTGAGCAAGAGAGAGAGAGAGAGAGTGGGGGGGATGGAATTCAGTTCTGCAGTTTTACAGTCAGCAGCAGCAGCTGGGACTGGAACAGGACAAGCTGGCAAGCTTGTGGAAAACCCCCCATTTGGAAGACGGGTTGTGAGTGCTTAGTTCAGCTCGATCAAAGCCCTTGTGATTCATGCAAGAGGAGAGGACTGGCTGTCTAATGTTTCGCTTGAAATAAGAAAAACAAAAAGGAACTCTGTGGTGACCTGAAAGAAAGAGGTTATTATCTGGAGAACCCTGATGGGGCAAGTTTCTTCGGCAAGACACTGAAAGTGGCTGATTAAAAGGAATCAGTTTATGTCCAGCAAGCAACAAATCTCTCTCTGAAAACTGACAAGAACCTTCCTGAGTGATAACCAAAGCACCAAAGCCTGGTGAACTTCATAAATGTTAAATTCTGTGCACAGTATAAGAATTGTCTGCAACCAGTGAACTTGGAGGAAATGAGAAGTGAGATTGGACTGTGAATCGATTAACTTTTCTGAACTTATATACACATTATACACATGTGTACTTAAAATTAGAAGGGGGTTAAGTTAGGTTAGTTAAGTTAATAGAGATAAGTTAGAATTTGATCCTGTTTTCATGTTTAAAGATCATTAAAAGCAACATTTGTTTAAGTAACCATTTGTCTTGGTGAATATCTATTGCTGCTGGGTTTATGGGCTCGTAACACTACCTATTAGAACCATAGAAGAGTACAGCACAGAAGCAGGCCCTTCAGCCCATCTAGTCTTTTCAAAGTTCTCCCCAGTCCCATTGATCTTCACCCTGATCATGGCCCTCCATACACTTTGCATCCACATACCTGTCCAATCTTCTCTTAAATTTCAAAATTGAATCCGCACCCTCTATCCCTCAAACGCTGGTTTCCATTTGCTTCCTGTGGGTGCTGTGTGTCCTGGTGAGGTTCTGCAACCCTGAATGCCTTTGTCACCACCTTATCTTCCTGTGATCCCACCTTTAGGGATTTATCAAGGTTCGAGGATTTTTCCCTGGAGAGACACACAAAGAGGTGTCATTAATCCACCACCCCTACCAAGATGAGATAGAGGAGCCACGGGGAAATCCCCCTTCAGAGAGTGTCCGTGGATCCCACCACCTCCTCTGATGTTGCCGCCCCCTGCGCCCCCATAATCGCTGTAGCCACTTGGCCTCCTGTCCTGTCCACCGGTGAACCCCAGTTTCGGTCTCCTTTCTCAGCCCCTGGTTCCCAAGCCCACACTTACCAAAGTTCCTCGATACTCCCCACATGTTATTCATGGTGATCAACCTCCTCCTACAGTAGTCCAGAAATCCGGGCTGTTCGCAGATTGGGTCAGTCCGGATTTTCAGATATTCTGGATTCTCGGGCAGTGCTTTTAAAATTTCAAACTTAAGGAGGAATAAAGAAGAGATGAATGGGTACATTTTGATAGTTTATTCATTAGCAAATACAGCATGTTTCATTTATCAAAACATGCAGTGTTAAAGAAAAACATAATGTCAACCCTTGACAAAGAGCCTGGTTGCTTGTTGCCGCTGGGCATCTTACGCCCACTAAATTTAAGAGGTTTGAGAGTTTTCGAGGTCCAGGTTCTCAGATGATCCGGATTTCTGGCATTTGGATTTTCAGACTTTAACTGTATTTGATGACCTGTAATGCATCATCCTGCACCCGCTGGGATGAATTTCCATCTGTTGTTGCTCCAAGTAAATTTCCAGCTGAAAATGATCAATACCAATCTAAAATCTCACTATCAACAACGGTTAGCGCAATACTATAATAGCACAAGAGATCCGGCTTTGAATCCAAATCTGACTGTAAGGAGTTTGTACATTCTCCCCATGTCCACATGGGTTTCCTCCGGGTGCTCCGGTTTCCTCCAACGTTCCAAAGACGTATGGGGTCAATTGGGTGCATTTTGGCAACGCAGGCTCGTGGAGTGGAAGGACCTGTTTACCATGTTGAAACCATGAGTTAGCAGGGCTGACCATGCATCCATTTCATATTCATTTCCAATTCGTTAATGTTAATGACAGGAAGAGTCGTGGCTCCAATCCCCATGGATGTACCACTAGCAACATGCTTCCAATCACAAAAGCAGCACTGCACAGTCAACCCCTATCTGCTAAGACCAATCACTTTTCAGATCCGTTTGCCATGCCTTAGGTTTCATGTGGTCTAACCTGTTGACAAGCCTTCCATGTGACATCTTAGACCTTATTGAAGTCTGTGTCATCTATATCAACACTCGATGCACTGCAGGTCATTTCCTGTTCTATTTTGCTGCCTTTCTCAACACTTTACTCCCTTGCAGGCTATGATGGTACGGTATCAGTGTCACAGCACCCCGAGGAAATCACCTCATCAGTCGGAACAACAGCCATGATTGTTTGTGAAGTGCACTACCACAGCAAGGTCCCATCGCAAGTGGACGTGTACTGGTACAAGGGAGAGCCGTCTCCACAGAATATACTGATCATCCCCAGGGTTTCCAATCCTTCACGAGACAGGCACCTCTGTCTCTACGGTGAGCCATCCAAACATATCAGAATCCTGACCATAAACAACCTGACACAGAGTGATTCTGGGCTTTACACTTGTGAGGCCTCCGTTCCTTTACCCCCTCCGCTTGTCAGCCAGGTCGGAAATGGAACCAGACTGAACGTTCAAGGTGAGTCGTTTGGTCAGCAAATGCTCTTCATGTCAATCTTGCAGAAATTTTCTTTTTAGACTGTGCTAATCCTTGGAACCCTCACAAATATTTATTGGGGAAGGTTGGTGGTGTGGTCAATGGCAAGCAAGGCTTTCAAAGCTTGCAGTGCTATCTTAACCTGATGGAGAAATGGGCTGAAAAATGGCAGATGGCCTTTAATGCAGACAAGCGTGAAGTGTTGCACTTTGGAAGGATAAACCAAGGTAGAACATATACAATAAACAGAAGGGCATTAAGGAGTGTGGTGGAACAGAGGGATCTGGGACTACGGATACAATATAGCGCCTTTGATCCAATAAATAGTCACTCAAAGGTTAAGTGAGACATTTATTAATGATGCATTTTCAATTAGTTTCAATACAAATCCAGATATATTTTAATCTTTTATTCTAACACATAAACTTGAAATTATCTTTAACGTTGAAATGAAAAATCCATAAATAACACCTGTATAAGCTTCCAGTGACATTTATGATCATGTCTAACTAAATTTATGAGCATTTCACTCACCCTTCTCTATGGTTCCATGTTTATAATATTCTCTAAACTCCCGATTCGCGCGCTGCCCCATCGCACATGCTCCAGCCGGAACGCCAACACCCCAACACTCCGCACATGCTCCTGGAACCACCCATGCACGCAACAACAGAGGGCTGCGGTAAGTAAAACTAACTTGGGACACATCGACGCTCGCGGGAACCAAGCGGGATGCTGACCTAACAAGGTAAGTAAACAAATCACACATTTTGGCCGCTACAATACCGGCCCCTAATTATACAAATAACAAATAAAATTCAAACTTTACGCAGATCTTCTTTCTTCAGAAGGCCAGAGGTGACCCCTTGAAAAAGAGTGATCTTTACCACCACTCTGCTTCAATGAAGTCTGTAACCTGTGTGATGTGCAAACAACAAAATAAAGTCCGTTTCCTCGGTCTCCAGAATCTTTGAGTTAAAACGTCGACCAGTAAATCTCAAATCTTCCTCAACCACAATTCGCACAGCTTTCCCTTTGAGTTTAACATGAGGTACCTCTTCAACATGTCTTTTGGCTTCTCCCTTTCTTCAGCTTTCTGCTTCTCATACGAAGAATTTGAACATTTAACACCAAGTTTTGAAAATTTATTTGATCCTCTCGATTTCAATGAATGAGACTCTTTAACCTTCCCTGCAACAGATTTGCTTATCCTTTTCTTTCTTTCCCGCAATTGGTCATAAACAAGACTCAAACGACATTATTTCTTCATCTTGTTTGTCCAGTTGCTGAAATGTAATTTCTCTTTCTGCATTGTTAGTAATTGATCCTTCAAGTTACATTCTCGTTTGCTTTCTGTAGTCAACTGTCTTGCTTTGTTAACCAATGGCTTGTTCTCTTCCAAAAAATGAATCTCTTCCCCCAACCATTTACATTTTGATAATGCTGAATTTCCTGCCTCACTAACTGTATTCATCTCTTCAGCGGTTATTCTTTTCTTTTGCTTTCTGACCTTGTGAATTTTGTCTACAAATAAATATTTCTGTATTTTTCCCTCAGTCACTTTCAAAACTGAAGAATCATTTGATTCATTGATTATCCTTTTGAAATCCAGTTTTGTTTTCAAGCACAAAGTTAAAATCTTTCCATTCACTTTTTTTGTGTTGATCTAATATTTCCAAGCCCTTTGTTCTCTGAACGCAATTGCACCAAATTGTCAGTCACGTGCTCCTTTACTCCATCAGTGCAATTCTCTGCATTCGCCAGTTTTGCAGCTTGTTGCGAGATTTCTTCATTAACTTTGCCTGGCGTAATCTTTGGGCGACAAAAAGCTACTTTCAAATTTGCTCTCAGTCTTTTGTTTAAGTCCTGTCTCTGATTCAATTACACAGGAATAATCGCCAACAGTATTTCCAACATCTTCTAATACTTCATTTTCATCCATTCCTGATGAAAATAATTCCTTTGATATTGTTTTCGATGCCATTGATTGATTTTCACATTGATCTGTTTTCTTTTCTTCAGAATTTACAGTTTTTTACTGTTTCCACAACTCATCAAATTTCACAACCGAAATCCCTTTGACACTTGTCTTTAACTGTTCCTGAGCAGTAGAATTATTTCCCACTAAAGGTCCATTAACTGTCCATCCAAGCTTACTCTTAACAGCATAAGGTCCATCTCGCCTACTTCGTATTATCTCTAGTGGTTCCATCTGAACCAATCAGCATCTCTACCTCAGAATCAATTTCAGGTAGATAAACCTTCCACAGATAGCACAACTGATGGACATCATTTTGATGTGGAATATGCTCTTCATGTACAGACTTGGTCTCCTGAGTATATAAAATTGGAAGATCACAAAAATCCTTGTCATGCAACCCAGCCACCTCTAAGCCTGAAACAATGAAGGTTTCAACAACCTTTTCTTGTCCCCATAATTTTCAACATAATCTTCGACTTTCTTCCTTGAAAATTAAGTTTGTTCATCAGTCCCACCGTGTAAAAAGATGCAGTACAGCCTTGGTTAATAAATGCATAAGTACATACTATTACATTCCTGTTCTTGGTCTTAACTTGTACAGGGCACTATTGAGGGTTTGCAGTTATCCACCCCAGTCCCAGTAAGACCACTTGTCTGAACCGAGGCTATAACACTTTTCTGACGTTTCCTTACTTTCTGTTTGCTCTTTTTCCAATTCCTTGTTCCTTTGATGGATTATGCAGTGTTCTAGGATGCTTCAAATTGCTAATGTTACAACTAAGTTGCTTCTTGCAGTTTTCACTGGTGATTTTCTCTTTGTGTCCCTTCTTTTCCAACCATAAACTCATTTCCAAAGCGCGTCCACCTTTACAAAACAAACAACTCTTCTCCGTAGGTAAACTTTTATCTTTTTCTTTATTTATAACTGACACTGTCGTAGCAAAGTTACTCCTTTTCAATTTTGGACTAGACTGTGAGATCAAACTTTTTACATCTTTGTTCCCCATTAAAGTGTCTCCAGTATTTCCATATATTGGATCTATTTCAATGTTCACCTGCCCTCCAAAAAAATCCACCAAATCCTTTAAGGAAGCTCTTTGATCAAATATTTTTCTGGAAATCACAAGCCAAATGTCTCCATCTATCCCACATTCAGTAGGGTGATTTATCTAAGATAATTCACATATGACCAGGCATGTCAAACTCAGTAATGTTGTCAACATCTTCCATGGCATCACAACATCCTCTTAAGAGAGGGTCTGCTTGTAGAGCCTTTACATCATTCGGTTTTATTGATGACCATTTACGGCTTTATCCATATATGTAAAAGCAATTCGATGCTTGTTGCCAAAACTCTTCTCTCGTAAATACTTAGCTTTGTCGAATCCTCTATCCGAAGACATATGTTGACAACTCTTTGCAAGTTCCTTTGGCTGTCTTTCTATAAACATTTCTGAATAATAAAGCTAATCTCCACTTGTTTTCAATATTGAATCTAAAAGACATCATGAACGCCTGGTACTGAAGTGGGTCTCCATCAAAAGCTTGAATCTCCTTCTTGGGCAAAGTAGAGAGAGATTGTAGTTGGATCAATGATGCAGCGATTTCATGTTGCCTCTCATGGATGATAGTCCATTGCTTTGCCTCTTGTAGCAGGTAATGTGTCTGAAAACCTCACGTGTAGATTCATCTGTATTTCTGAGGCTTGACTCGAATGCCAATGCAGTATGTGACTGAACCCAAGCCACAGCTCTGTCAATGGATGTTACCACTGGTACATGTGGCTGGGCTACATCACGCTCTAGAAGGATTTGTTCTTGTAGATGCATGCCTTGGTGCTAAGATATCAGTCTTACTAATTGGTTTTGTTTCGAGCACCAGATACCTCTGAACCTTGTAGTGCATTCAACAAGGACTCAATAACAACTCTTCTTTTTCTCAATTCCATTTGCTCCTTTTGCCTCCTTGGCCGCTTCGTTATCTGCTCCACTTCCTTCCTTGGCTGCTTCGTTATCTGCTCCACTTCCTTCCTTAGCTGCTCCCACTTCAGCTCCTCTTTTCGTAGCTGCTCCCCCCTTCTCTTCGTAGCTGGTCAGCCTGAGCTTCCTCTGTTTCTTCTAAGGCCTATTTATCCTTCTTCTGCATCAATAGCGACCTTTTCAGTTCTTAATTTTAAACGTGTTGATGTTGTGCTAGAAACTCTGGAGCCTGAACCAGAACAACTTCACTTGCTTCTCTTGTATTCAACATTTGCCACACTGTCACCTGCTTGCATTTCTTCCTGCAGGTATAATGTTAACTTTGTACTTGACTCCTTCTCCAATTTGAATTGTACAGCCGTTGCACCTTCATCGCCATTTGGTGACACATCTTCACCTATTGTCATCTGCAATTATTTTATAATGCCTCCATTCCCATCAACCGAAGCCTCTGCTTCTTCCCTTGCCAGATTCAGTCTGGCAATCAGAACACTTCTAGTTCCACTTGTATCTAGTTTCCGTTAGCTCAGTTCTTCTCTCAGATCCACAACCTTCTTGTTTTCAATACGTTGCTCCTTAACAGCAGCTGCCACGGCCACTTTTACTCATCTTGTTCCACCACCTTTCGAGGACGCACTGCACAAGACAAATCACCAGTCCCCAATGGACTTGCGGCAGTAAAATCCAAAGTGCGTTCAAACTTTCCACAGATACATAGGAGTCCACAGACTTAAGCCTAATGGCTGTAATGTGCTTCTAATAACAAACGAGTTTCCACCACATCATCTGTCAATAATATTACTGATTTTCATGAAATGACTTCACCAACGTGATTATAAGACACTTTGCTATTTAGATTAGAAACTTTAAATCTCATAGTGGATGGATGTGGATCACCAACTGCCCTCAACTTGAGGCATTTCCAAGATGGTTGACATCTAACTTTCAATATCAATCCAAAGCACAGAGAGTTTCTTTCCTTCTATCCTTCAGTTTTCTGTTCTGAACAATAAAATTTAGTTGACTAAATATAGAGACTTCAATCCAGTAAATAGTGGCTTGAAGCAAAGTGAAATGTATGTTCAATTATTTCCAATACAAATCCAGATGTATTTTAATCCTTTATTTGAAACACATAAACTTGAAAGAATCTTCTGCAACATTGAAATGAAATATCCATAAATAACATTTATGATCACAGTTAATTAATGTTATAAGCATTTCACTCACCCTTCTCTATGGCTCCATGTTTATTTATGTTCCCAATTCACACTCTGCCCCACTGCATGTGCTCCAGCTGGCACTCCAACACCCCAACACACTGCACGTGCTCCAGCCTCCTCTCCAACACCCGAACACACTGCATGTGTTCCAGCCGGCACTCCAATACCCAACTCACCACGCATGCTCCAGCCAGCACAACAACACCTGAACACACTGCATGTGCTCCTGGAACTGCACATGTGCATAACAAGAAAGATGGCCATGAAAAGTAAAACTAACACTTTAAATAAAAAATGCCATTCCACTCAGTCAAAAGCTTTTTCCGTATCAAGTGTTGGGTTGATGTCTCGAAGCATTGATCAAAGTAATCAGTCGAAGAATATTATCCGAAGCATATCTATTCTTAATAAAATCTGCCTGGTCCACATGTATCAGTTGTGGTAAATATTTAGCAAGTCTATTTGCTAATACTTCAGCTACTATTGGTTGATATGAAGCTACTTTCAAAGGATATCTGTCTTTCTTTGGAATTATTGTAATTATTGCTTTTGAAAAAGAATCTGGTAATGATTCCTCTTCTGTTGTGTGATTAAGCACATCCATGAATACAGGGGACAAAACTTCATAAAATTCCTTATGAAGTAGTACATCCATCATCTCCAGGAGATTTCCCATTTGGCATAGTTTGTATAGCCTCCTTAATTTCAAGATCTGTAAATGGAACCTACAATTCCCTCACATCCTCAATCCTTAAAACCAGAAAATCTAAAGCAGATAAAAAAGAATCAACAAAACCTTTATTCTGAACCTCCTCAGAAGTATATAACTCTTGATAGAATGAATGAAATTGATCATTAATTTCCTGGGTTTTATAAGTAACCGTTGAATTCTTTTTTTACAGCATTAATTGTCCTTGAAGCCTGCTCAGTCCTCAACTGCCAAGCAAGAACCTTATGGGCTCTATCCCCTAATTCATAATAACGTTGTTTAGATCTCTGTATTAATCTTTAATATTGGTATGTTTGTAATGTATTATAACGAAGTTTCAGTTTAGTTAAAGCTGCTTTTTTGTCTTCAGTAGAATTCCTTTGAAAATCTTTTTCTAAAACTTATATTTCCTTCTCTAAATTCTGACTCTCTGCCAGAAATTGCTTCTTAACTCTCACAGAGTAACTAATAATTTGACCTCTTAAATATGCTTGCAAAACAACCCATAGAACAAACTTGCTCTGTACTGAATTAGTATTTATTTGTAAAAAAGATACAATATGTTCTTTAATATAGCTAATAAATGCAGGTTGCTTTAATAACATTGCATTAAATCTCCACCAATAAGTCATCTCCATAACTTCAGAACCAACACACAAAATAAATAACATAGAATGATCGGACAAAATTCTACTCTTATATTCAGCATGAATAATTCAAGCCTTGGAGATGTGTCAATACTAAAAATAAATCAATTCTAGAAAAAAAATCATGTCGAGATGAATAACGAGAGATTTAACCGTCTCCAGATTTCAACCAAATTCAAATCTTTCATCAAAGCTGCCATTTGTACAACCACCTTAGATTTCCTTATACTTTTTGGAGATTTATCCAATAACGGATCCAAAACACAATTAAAGTCTCCATCATTAAAACGTTCTCATTAGCCTGATTCAAATTCAAAAAAGTTTCAGATACAAACTATTCGTCCTCTACATTGAGTGCGTAAACATTCAACAGTGTCCATGCCTCAGCAAAAATTTTACACTTCACCATCAAAACTCTGCCTGCTGTCACAGAGAATTATTCCAATTCAAACGGTATCTTTTTATGTATCAAAATTGCCACTCCTCTCGCCTTAGAATTAAAAGAAGAAGCAATGACATGTCCAACCCAGTCCCGTTTCAACGTCATACATTCTCTCTCAGTCAAATGTGTTTCCTGTAAAAAAAAGCAATATCAACCTTCATCTTTTTAATATACACCAATGCACACTTTTGCTTAATAGGGTTATTAAGACCCTTAACATTAAAAGTTGCAAAATTCAAATAAGCCATATTTTACTAAAAAAAAGCATCTCACACATCAAGTACAGACACAAAAAAAAGCTCCCCTTGAGAAAAAAATTCCCCTCATTAAACCCCCCCCCCATAAAAATTAAAATTTTTTAAAATCCACAAAATGACAACAAATGTAGTATGTTCCCATTTAACTGGGTCTGGTCAATACCATTAGTAGCAGGTGAGTACAGAAGTATCAGAGACCTCCCCCCCCCCCCCCAACCACCCCCACTACATACATAATTCACTGAAAGTGGTGTGACTGGTAGATAGGGTCATAAAGAGACCATTTGGCACATTGACATTCATAAATCAAAGTATTGAGTTCAGGAGTTGGGAATGTGATGGTGAAATTATGTAAGAAATTTGTCAGAATCAGAATCAGAATTTATTGCCATGAATATGTCATGAAATTTGCTGCTTTGTGTAAACATCTATTTAAACCACGAAACTAAAATGAAAAAAATAGTGCAAGTAGAAATCAAAGTAAGGCAGTGCCTGTGGTTCATTGTTCATTCATGAATCTGATGGAAAGAAGATATCCTTGTGTTCATCTTCAGGCTCCTGTACCTTTTTCCTGATGGTAGCAGAGTGAAGAGGGTGGTGGGGTCCTTGAAGAAAGAGGAGGCTTTATTAGAAAACCACCTCTTGCAATGTCCTCGCTGGAGTTAAGACTGGTGCCCATGATGGTGAGGCCAAATTTGGAGAATTGTGGTCGGGAGCTATCGATAAGATTGAAAGAGTGTGGAAAAGATTTACTAGGATGTTGCCCGGACTTGAGGAATGGTTAAACAGGTTAGGATTTTATTCCCTGCAGTGTGGAAGAACGAGGGGAGATTTGCGAGAGGTATACAAAATTAAGAGGGGGTATCGATGATTAAATGCAAACAGGCAGGTGAGGTACAGTGGGCAGGTGAGGTACAAACCAGAGGGTGAAAGGGGAAAAGTTTAGGGGGAACATGGAGGAGAACTTCTTCTTGCAGAGAGGGGTGAGAGTGTGGAATGAGCTGCCTGCTGAAGTGGTGAACGTGGACTCAATTTTGACCTTTGAGAAAAATTTGGGCATAGATGGGAGGGGTTATTCAGGAATATGGCATGGGTGCGTCAATGGTGGAATAAAAGTTTGGCGCAGAATAGAAGGGCCTTATTATTGTGATTGTAATGTTCTAAGGCTCTATGACATCTAAAATATTGTTCCTCCTTAATTTTTAAACTTAGACACACAACATGGTAGCAGGTCCTTTCAGCTCATGCGGGTGAGCTGCCCAATCATGCCCAATTGACCTACAACCACCGATACATTTTGAACAGTGGGAGAAAACCAGAGACCCCGGGGAAAGCCCACGCAGACACAGGGAGGACGTACAAACTGCTTGCAGACAGCGCGGGATTCGAACCCAAGTCCCGATCGCTGGCGCTACAACAATGTCACACTGTGCTGCTTTGGTGTGGAGCAATCTGCCAGATGAAGTGGTAAATGTGGGCTCAAATCTGACATTTAAAGAAAAATTAAGATGGAGAAATGATGGGAGGGATATGCTATGGGTGCAGGTCAATGGGACGAGGCAGAATAATAGTTCGGCACAGACTAGAAGGGCTGAAGGGCCTGCTTCTGTGCTGTCATGTTCTATGGGAACCCAAGTAGAGTACCTCCATTCTCATCTCATTTAAATCTCACATTCCCCCTTAACTAATCCCTAGGCCATCTGTGATTAGTAAGGGATTGCTTAAGGTGGGATGTGAGTGGAAAGAAAAAGTTTGAAAACCACTGTTTTAATCGTACCTCATTGACTCGTTATGTGCACAATTTCAGAACTCCAAATGGGCCAATGACAATTTTTCTCAAGCAAAATACTTAAGTAACAATTGGATCTAGAGCAATGATTCTCAACCTTCTCTTTCCAATCACATCCCACCTTAAGCAATCCCTTACTAATCACAGAGCACCAATGGCAGAGGGATTACTTAAAGTGGGATGTGAGTGGAAAGAGAAAGGTTGAGAATCGCTGGTCTAACTGGAGAATGTGAGAAAGTGTAGCCTAATGTTTAATGGGGAGAGGGAGCAGGGAAAGGGAGATCCCAAAAAACAAATGTCTGCATTATTGTGTGTGATGGTAGCTGGAAAGCATCGGACCAGAAGTCTATACAGAGGATCATGAAAACACCCAAGAAGATGACCAGGATCTCCCTTTCCTCTACAGATGGCATTCACAGGGAGCACAGCTCAAATAGAGCTCAAAGAATTACTGAGGATCCCTCCCATCCAGCAGACAGTTCCATCTGGAAGGAGGTACAGGAGCATCAAAATCAGGACTACCGGGCTGGGAAATAGCTACTTCCCGCAGGCTGTGAGATTGGTGAACGTTATCCTGTAATCTATAAGTTAAACAAATAAATTATTCTAAAATATTTATCTATATTTAGTTAACATTAATGTTACATTTGCTGTATGTCTGAATTAAATCTTTATTATTATCTGCTGTGCATTTTAAATTTAGACATACAGCACATAACAGGCCCTTTCAGCACACGAGCCCATTCCACCCAAATGCCCCATTTGACCTACAACAAGGACCGGGTGCTCCTCTTTCCTCCCACCCTCCAAAATGAATGGAGGTTGCATGATAATTGGGCAGCATGGGCTTGAGGGCTGGAAGGGCCTGTTAATGGCAGGATGTGCTACATTTAACAATTAATAATTCACTTAACTTTTTCCGATGGAACGTATTTGAGTTGGCGAAGCTCCGATTGGAGGTTTCAATAAAACCTCGGAGCTTGCAAAAACTCAGTGATGCTTCTTACCTCAATCCACCCCCCCAACCCCCCCCCCCCCCCAACAACCCACTGATTTTCCTGTAACCTATTCTCCTCCAAGTGCCAATCAATCCTATATTCAAGGTAACTTACCATAGCCAGAACTACTGGTATCTGGCGATTTTTTCCCTGTGGCTGAACTCTCTTGTTATTTATTTTCAGAATCCAGCTCAAGTGCGCCTTTGGGGAATGCCTCTGGCATGTGGCAAGGCATTATTATTCCTGCCCTTATCGCTTATAGCATGCTTGTCACAATGGCAGTGGTAGCTCTCGCTGTAAGTAACATCCAAATCAAAATACTGTAAAACCCCCTGTATCCAGTAACTATGGGGAATGGTAGATGCTTGATAAGCGTATTTGCCAGTTGCTTGAGATTGCATGTTGCATGATTGGTGAACTGAACGCGAGGGGCCCTAATTTATTTGCCTATTTATTTTCCGCAATTTTTTTTTTGCCAGTTGCGTGAGGCTCCTGATTGCTTAATGGCAGGATTCCTAACACTGTGGAAGAGCAGTGGGGCCTTGGGGTCCAAATCCATAGATCTCTCAAGGTTGATAGGGTAGTTGAGAAGGCTCATAGTATGCTGACCTTCCTTCGTTGGTGGATTGAGATTGAGTCATGAGGTAATGTTGCAGCTCTATAAAACGCTGGTTAGACCCCACTTGGAATATTGTGTATAGTTCTGGTCACCTCATTACAGGAAGGACGTGGAAGCTCTGGAGAGGGTGCGGAGATTTAGCAGGACGTTGCCTGGATTTGAGAGCGCGTCTTACGAGGCAACGTTAACAGAGCTGGGCTAGCGAAGAAGGGTGAGAGATGACTTAATAGAGGTCTACAGTATTATGAGAAGCCAAGGTAAGATGGACGGTGTATTTTTTTTCTCGAGGCAAGAGTAGCAGATAATAGAGGACATCTATATCAGGTGAGAAAAGGAAAGTTTAGGAAAGACATGAGGGGAACATTTTTTAAACAGAGACTTGGAATGCGTTGCTGAGGGTGGTGATGGAGGCTGGAACGATAGGGACATTTAAAAGACAGGCACATGGGAGGAAGAAAAATAGGTTACGGATGTGAAGTAGGGAAGATATAGATTGTGGAGTAGGTTTATATAGGTCAGCACAACATTATAGGCTGAAGGCCCTGTACTGTGCTGTAATGTTCTAAATTCTACGTTCTATGCACAACAAAGCAGTGATAGTCAGATTTGTTTGCAGCCCAGCTATTCATAGAACACCAAATGAAGCCCAGTACAGAAGGGCAGAGTTATAGAGTTGGGATGGATCAAAGGCAATATAGTTTACTATTGTGTGGCTAATTCAAGAGCCTTATAACTGCAGGAAAGAAACTGTCCTTTAATCGGGCAGTGTGTGATCTCACACTCTTCCTGCCGGGGGTAGAGGGGTGAAGAGAGCATGGCCAGGGTGGGATGAGTCTTTTAATACATCGGGTGCTTTTCCAAGGCAGTGGGAGTTATAGATGGTTGAGGGATGCAAGTGACAGGCTTCTGAGGAAGTGAAGGTGCAGATGAACCTTCCTCTGGTCACTGTGCCCATTAGAGTGGACCAGAACAGATTGTTGGAGATAGAGTCATAGAGTCCTACAATGTGACATCAGGCCCTTCTGCCCAACTTTCCTGCGCCAACCAAAATATCCTACCGACATTAATCCTACAATCTCCACCTCCACTGCTGACGCACACCAGGGAAAGAGCTCCTCCCCTCTTTCAGAAGTCTTGAATCTTGCTGACATTGAGAGAGAGAGATTCTTGTCCTGGTACCAAACCCCTCTAACTCCCTTCTACACCCCGACTGGTCATTGTTGGAGATGCTGCCTGAGCAAAAGTAGGTGGGGACAGATGGAGAGATGGGGAGGGGAAGACACTACTGGGAGTGGGGTGGGAGCTGTTTGGATCTGATGGCAATTGGTATGTGCTCGCAGGTCCAATACCTCAGCCTGGCCAATGACCCCCGCCCACCCCTCCCCTCCCACAACCCGGGGGTCTGTCAAATATACTAACACATCATCAACAAAAAGATTGATTTATGTTCCTGAACTCCATTATATCTGGATCACACCGAATGGCTTCTGACAGCGGCTCAATTGCCAGTATGATCAGCACTGGAGACAATGGACAGCCCTGCCTACTGGGCCTGCTCAATGGGAACCCTGGGGCTGTCTGCCCATTTTTAATAATTTTAGCTTGGGGTTTACATTAAAGTGTCTTCACCCAATTAATAAATGTTTGACCTTATCCAAATATCTCCAGTTCTTTGAACAAAAGGTCCCATTCCAATCTGTCGAAGGCATTTTCTGCATCCAAAGCTACGGCCACTCCTGGATCCACCCCCAATTAAATAGTTGCATATTTTTCATTAAATACCTGTTCAGCTGCAAGCAAGAATTTTAATGCATATGCTCATTGTACCATGTATATGACAATAAACTCATTAGAATACAATCATGGCTGATCTTCCACCACGATGAACATCCTATCCACTCTATGTCTCTTGATTTCTTTTGTGTCTAGATAACTATCTACTTCCTTTTTGGGGGTGGCATAGTTAGCCTAGCAGTTAACGCAACACTATTACCACTCCAGCAAGCTGGGTTTGAATCCGACGCTGTCTGTACGTTCTCCCCGCGACCTGCTTGGGTTTCCTCCAGGTGTTCCGCTTTTTACTCACCTTTCAAAATGTACAGGGGATGTAGGTTAATTGGGGAATTTGGATGATATGGGCACAGGGTCCGTGCTGTACTTCTAATTTAAAAATATAAATGTGAGGTGTCAACATTTTGGGTGGTCAAATGCAAGAGGAAAGTTTACTTACCGTGCTGTATTAAAATAAAATGCTCTGCAACGGTCTCTGCTGCTAATGCGGGACTGTTCCACCCATCATATCTGTGCTAGCTCTTTGCAGAGTCATCCAATCCATCATGTTTTATTTCCACCCATGTTTGGTTTCCCCACAGGTATTTAGTCCTTCTGAAAGTCACTGTTGAATCTGCTTCGTATCGTATCAGCCCAGCGATTAGTGACAACCATTGGCTTTCTGCCGTGTAACTCACATCCATTCTATTTATCACCCAGTTCTCTGTGTGTGTGTGTGGGTGTGTGTGAGCGCGTATGTGTATGGGTGTGTGTGCTCACGTGTGTGTGTGTGTGTGTGCGCGTGTGTGCATGTGCGCGTATGTGTGCGTGTGTGTGTGCGCGTATGTGTGTGTACGCGTGTGTGTGTACGCGTGTGTGTGTGTGTTTGTGTGTGCGCGCACACACATGCTTCTCACATCTGTGCTAAATTTTCAAAAGAAACATAGCATCTGGATTGGGTCGTACACTGAAATGCTGGAGAAACACAGCAGGTCCCGCAGCATCCATAGGAAGTAAAGGGCAGTCGATGCTTCCGGCCTGGGTGCTTCTTCAGGAGTGTCAAAAATCAGATGCCTGAAAAGAAAGGTGGGGGGGGGGGGGGTGGAGCGTAGGCTAGCAGGTAAGAGGTTATTGGTGGTTGCTGGTGGGAGGGTAGATGAAACAGAAGCTGAGAAGTGATGGAGGGGAAGGGCAGAGGGCTAGGAAGAGTAGCTCTCTGGGAGAAGAAGGAAGGGGGTTGGGAACTTGAGGAAGGGAAATAGAAGGGTAAGGCAAAAGAGAGACAAGAGGGAGAGAGTGGGGGAGAGATTTGGGGAGGTGTGATGAGGACTGGGAGGGGACAAGGGGTTCACTTTCAAGTTTATTGTCACAGGGTTAATGGCAGGATTCTTAATGATGGGGTCCAAATTGGAGACAACTAAGGTGTTGTTCTTCCAATGTGCAGGGGAGAGCGGTAAAGGACAGGCTGGACCCCAATTCCCCACATCTTACAACCAAGTTTTTAAAGCCCTTTCAATTGACCTCCGAGGTTGTCTGCTACACTGGGACAAAAAAATAAACTTAAGCCACTTCCAAGATTACACGAGAAACTAGCAAGCTGCTCAGATAGCAAACGTCCAAGTCAAGTTTATTGTCATCTGATTATATAAGTACAACCCAATGAAACAGCATCCTCCGGTCCTCGGTGCAAAAACACACAGACACACAACCAGATGTAACACACAATCACACATACAGACAAACAATACATATGCAGGAGAAGTATTTAATCTATTAAAATAAATAAAGAATGCTTTGTACAAATGAGATGGTTAGTGTGAGCAGTTCCTTTGGTCGTTCAGCACTCTCACTGTCTGAATGGAATTAACGTCGACTTCTCTGGTTTCCGTTAGTCATCGCCTCCCCCATCTATCCCTATATCTCCTTTCTTCCAGCTCTGTCTCTCTCCCTTCCCTTTTCCCAGTGTTCTCTCCCCCAGCTCTGCATTCACAGAGCTAACCCCGATCCCTATCAATTCTCACCTCCTATCCATGTCCAATGCACATGTTCCCCCCCCCCCCACCCCCCCTCTGTTGGTCTGTACACCTCCTCCTGCCCATTCTTCACTTCTCCCCAGTCTTTTTAATTCAGGTGCCTGCCTGCTTTGTACTCACTCCTTGAAAAAGGGCTCAGTCCCAAAACGTCAGTAATACATCTTTACCTCCTGTGGGTGCTGCGAAGCCTGCTAAATTTCTCCGGCATTTCTGTGTTTCTAGATAAATACTTCATAGCAGGTTCAGTTTTGATTTACTCCTCAAATGGAAATCTTCTCTCCATGAAATAAGATACATAATATAGTAGATCAGTAGTTTTCAAACATTTTCTTTCCACTCACATCCCACTTTAAGTAATCCCTACGCCATCGGTGATTTAAGGGATTGCTTAAGAAGGGATGTGGGTGGGAAGGGAAGGTTGAGAATCACTGCTCCAGACCCAATTGTTACTGAAATATTTTGCTTGAGAAAAATTGTCATTGGCCCATTTCCTTTAATTATGAAACCGCGCACATAATGAGTCAACTAGGAACAATTAAAGCCCTGGTTTTCAAACTTTTTCTTTCCACTCACATCCCACCTAAACTAATTACAGAGCACCGATGGCAGAGGTATTGCTTAAAGTGGGAGGTGAGTAGAAAGAAAAAGTGTGAAAATCGCTGCAGTAGATTATACCAGTAATTATTTTATATGGTCTATACCAATACTCTTTAAATAATACACTATAAATAGAAAATAAAATCTGCTGGAGGAACTCAGTGTGTGGAGCAGCATCTGTGGGTGAGGTGGGGAGAGGGGGTGGGGGAATTGTTGACATTTCAAGTCGAAGCCCTGGTGACAGTCTTGATGATGGGCCTCGACTTGAAAAGATAACCCTTCCCTTTTTCCCCACACATGCAGCTTGACGCATTGAGTTACATGGAACATAGAACGTTGCAGTACAAGCCCTTCAGCACATGATGTGGTGCCAACCTATGTAACCCTACTCTGCAACAAACCTCACCCATTACCCTCTATTTTATCTTACATCCACGTGCCTGTCCAAGAGTCTTTTGAATGTCCCTATTGTAGCAGCCTCCTCCACCACCAGTCCCGGTAATGCATTCCAGAGACCCACTGCTCTCTGTGTAAAAGTCTTAGCTCTGGTGGATATGCTGACTCAATTTTAACATTTAAGAAAAATTTGGACAGGTACATGGATGGGAGGGGTATACAGGGGTATGGACTGGGTGCAGGTCAGTGGGACTAGACAGAATAGTTCGACTTAGACTAGGTGTGCTTCTGATGTGGCATAGAGGTTGGCTCATTCCTGCACTCTACCTTGCTTTGTATAAAGGTGAGGCCCTTTTGGTACAACCATTTGACACCTTGACCAAGATCGTAGGAGTCACCTCCTCATTAGATCCTGAGCTTTGCTCATTGGGGAATTTCATGAGTGTCAGTAAAACTTCAACCAATTCCCAAATTAAATTTATGGAAATTGCTTTATCTGTGTCCAGGAAATGTATAGCAGTGACATGGAAATCTGATTCCCCTCTCCTCATTGATAGATGGTCTTTGGAAATGAACAGCTCTAGTCATCTTGAAAAGCTCACATATAGTCTTAGAAAAGGATACAGCACCTTTCTGAAAATTTGGCAGCCTTACCCAAAATATATAGGCACTTCACTGAGGCCACCATAGGGATATGATGATTTCTGGTTAGCCAGAAGGCCTCCTTAAACACTGTGTTAGTATGGGGTCTTTGGATGTTTCACTGTAGGCCAGTGGTTCTCAACCTTTTTCTTCCCACTCGCATCCCACTTTAAATAATCCCTCTACCATTGGTGCTCTGTGATTAGTAAGGGATTGCTTAAGGTGAGTGGGAAGGGAAGGTTGAGAATCACTGGTCTAGACCCAATTGTTACCGAAATATTTTGATTGAGAAAAATTGTCATTGGCCCATTTCCTTTGGAGTTATGAAACGGTGCACATAACGAGTCAATGAGGTACGATTAAAACAGTGGTTTTCAAACTTTTTCTTTCCACCCACATCCCTCCTTAAGCAATCCCTTACTAATCACAGAGCACCGATGACAGAGGGATGACTTAAAGTGGGATGTGAGTGGAAAGAGAAAGGTTAAGAATCACTGGTGTTTGCACTGACAGCTTTGTTTTCCCTTAATTGGGTTTATTTAGGAAGGGAAGGGAAGTGAGGTTTCTTTAGTGTTTTATGTTCTGTATAATTTTTAAAATAAGTTTGAAAATAAAATATTTTTAAGAAAAAGAATAATATTTCGACACAGAATACATTGTTTTTTAGACATACAGCACGGGAACAGACCATTTCGGCCCATCAGCCCACACCACCCAGCAACACCCAAATAACCTACAAGTCCCATGTTTTTGGGGGGAAGGGTGGGAAGGTTGGACACTCAACATCTCCTCACTTGTCAGGAAGGCGCAACAGAAACTGCTCTTCCTGAGAAGACTGAAGCAGGCAAGGCTACCAACCACCATTATGTCAACCTTCTATAGGTGGAAGGAACGTACAAATTCCTTGCAGACAGAGCGGGATTCGAACCCCGGTCTCGATCGCTGGCGTTTTAACAGCATTGCACTAAATGCTACGCTTACCTTGCCTGTGTTCTGTGCTGTAATGTTCTATGGTTCTATCTCCCCTAAACTTCCCTCCACTCACCTTGAACAGAGGTCCTCTGGTATTTGCTATTGAAAGTTTCTCCAATAGATTAATTTTGAGTTATAATTGATATTGGTCATAGTTCATGGTCATAGACATAAGTATATAGGCCCAGAATTCGTACTTTCTAAAGACGAACAGGTACTTTCATACAAAGAAAAGCTATGATTAAATATATTGAGTGACTGTACAGAAATAGGTAATCAATGCAAAATATAGGCAATAAATATTCACAATTACAACAAAGCAGTAAAAAAATGAGCGGCTCTTCAATGTTACAGACAGGTCCTGAAGGAGTTTATGTGAAAGGGAGTAAGGAGATATTGCTGAGGCCAAATTTGGAATATTGTTTTCTGTTTTCGTCACTTAACTATGGGAAAGATGTCAATAAGATCGAAGGGTTGCAGAGAACATAAGATCATAAGAAATAAGAGCCAGGAGTAGGCCATCCGGCCCATCAAGCCTTGCCCCACCATTCAATAAGATCACGGGTGATCTCTGTCTCCACCTACCTGCCTTTTCCCCATATCCCTTAATTTCTTTGCTATGTAAAAATCTATCCGACCTTCCCTTAAATATTTTTACTGAGGTCGCCTCCACTGCTTCAATGGGCAGCGAATTCCCCACATTCACCACCCTCTGGGAAAAGCAGTTCCTCCTCATCTCTGTTTTACAAGGATGTTCCTGGGACTTGAGGTATTAGAGTTACAGGAACAGGGTAAACAGGTTAGGACTTTATCCCCTGGAGCATAGAAGAATGAGGGGAAATTTACAGGTGGCATATAAAATTACGATGAGTAGAGATAAATTCAAGTAGGCTTTTTCTACTAAGGTTAGGTGAGATACAAGTCAAGTTTATTGTCATCTGATTGTACCTGAACTACCTGACAAAACACTGTTCTCCAGTCCTCGATGAAAAACATGCAAACCTCAAAGGTTTGGCTACCCCTGCTCTAAACCTTTCAAGTCGATTGTCATTGACTTGTACAAATACAGTCAGTCCTCCTTGGTGCAAAAACAAGCAGACGTACAACCAGACATAATGCACATGCAGACAAATAATACATATGCAGGTCAACGATTATATCTATAAGAATAGGGTGGCACAGTTGATCAGAACCGCACCTGGGTTCAAATCCTGCTCTGTCTGTAAGGAGTTTGTATGTCTCCCCATGTCTGTGTGGGTCTTTCTCTGGGGGCTCCCTTCAAAAACGTACTGGGGTGTAGGTTAATGGATGTAAATTGGGCGGCATGGACTCATTGGGCCGAATTCGTACTTGTTACAGTGCTGTATGTCTAAATCTAAATAAATAAATACTGTTTCGTACAAATAAGTGTCTCGGAGGGTCAGTGGGAGCAGTTCCTTTGGTCGTTCAGCATTCTCACTGCCCGTGGGAAGAAGCTGTTCCTCAGCCTGGAGGTGCTGGGTCTGATCCTCCCGTATCTCTTCCCCGACAGGATCAGCTGAAAGATGCTGTGTGCGGGGTGGAAGGGGTCCTCAATGATTTTGCGTGCCCTCTTCAGACAACAATCCCGGTGGATCACGTCTATGGGGGATGGGGGGGGTAGACTCCAAGTGATCCTCACTGCCACTCTTATGGTCCTGCGGATTGACCCCCAATCCACGTACCTGACAAAATGACCTTACAGAGAAATAAGCAGGGAAAGGTCCGGCAGCCATTTGGCCCAACTGTCCATACTGACCTCCTATATTAACCATTTTGGCCAACACTTTGTACAGACTCTGACAACTATTCAGTTTGTCCAGAGCCTTCATTGTTTTGCAGTGCTTTATATATGCACACAATATTATTTTATATATATATATATTTATATTTTGAACTAACAAACTGGTTTGGTTGACTGAAAGATAAGCTGCTTAATGCATTGAAACTGTGATTAAAATGCATTCCAGATCCTATTGCACTTCCATACAAAGTCCAGGGACGCACTCATCATCAAAAAGGCATCCCAAGGATCAGAGGAAGGAGCTCAGGGAAGATCCATCAGAGAACGAACAAGCTCTCCAGGTACTGAGGAGCGCAGTCAAGAATACGAAGACATGACATTCTTCAGATCCAAGAATCTGCAAAGGAGATAAAATAATGGGAGTCCAAAGTCTTCAGCGGTGCCTGGAGGGGAGTTCTCTCTGCCAACAGTGACTGCTGCCAAATATTCTGTAGAAGCTTTCAGACAAATGTTTGTGCAGAATTACTTTGAATGATAGGCTCGCTTGATTTGTGGCCAAGTTAAATGGGGAGGGCTATTTTACATGGGCCTGCAATTATAAGGAAGCATAGTTAACATGCATGACGTTATGTCATTCAGGCTGGTGATAGTTGGGCTGGAACAAGAGGTACTTGCCCGACCACGACAGCCAACCCTTTACAAAGAGCAGCAAAATTCATCCAAATATCCATCACATTCCCCCTCCTTCCACCCCCCCGCCCCACCATCCCCGCAGCTTGTCAATATTTTATTTTCAACCACTCATCCAATTCCCCATTGAAAGCTCCTCTTGAATCTATCTCCAGGAACTTTTCTGACATTACTTACCAGACCTGGCGTACAAATATCTTTCTCCTTATTGATCATGCTGATTCATTTTGGCTAATTATCTTAAATCTGCTAAATTCTAAAATTTAGAGATGCAGTGTGGTAGCAGGCCCTTCCAGCCCATGAGCTCATGCCGCCGCAATACATCAATGAACCTACAACTCCTACGTGGGAGAAAACTGGAGCACCTGGAGAAAACAAACTCCTTACAGACAGCGCCAGATTTGAACTGGAATCACTGGCGCTGGTGTAGCACTTCCACTGTAGTTGCAGAATCTTTTACCAATGAAAATACTCTCTATTTATTCCCCTCAAAATGATTCCAATTCTATTAAATCACTCTCTTGTTGCGAGAAAAACCACGGTTCTCCTCCTGCCTCCCACGCACCTGAACTCTCCTGTCCTTTTCAATAAGACACGGTTGGATGGGTTTTTACAGAGTAGAGGAATTAAAGGATATGGGGAGATTGGTGGAGATGAGCCTGTCATGATCTCATTGAATGGCAGAACAGGCTCGATGGGCCAGATGGCCGACTTCTTATACCCTGTACTCATTAACCTATCCAATACTGACAGGTCTGGATAGACTGGGCATGGAGAGGGTATTTCCTACTATAGAGGAGTCTCAGACCAGAGGGCTTAACCTCAGAATGCAAAAAGATTCCTTTAGAACAGAGATGAGGAAGAATTTCTTTATCCAGAGGGTTCCTAGAACATACGTGTACTAGTATGTCAAGAATTTTTATTGTAATTATGACTTAATATTTAACTCCTATTTAAATCATGGTCCTGGAGAAATGCTATCTTGTCTTTTCTGTGCATTTGCATTAGTAGTTATGGTATGAACACAAATAAAGGGGATTTGGTGTGACTTGGTAAATTTGTGGAATTTGTTGCTGCGGACAGCTATGGAGGCCGTCATTGGGTATATTTAAGACGGAGATAGATAGGTTCTTAATTAGGAAGGGATTCAAGGGATATGGAGAAAATGCAGGTGAATGGCGCTGAAACAACTACTAACTCAGCAATGATGGAACGGCAGGGTGGACTCGATTGGCCAAATGGCGGTATGCTGTGGGGATGACATTGTGATGTTTCTGTGCCAAAAGAAAATGCAATGTCTAAACAGCAATTTATGAGAAACTGGAAATGGAGCTCAAACTGGAGAAGCGTGCAGTGTGGTATTTTGGGAGGACAAGGCGCAAGGCGAATGTTGATGGCAGGGCTCACTGATCTGTGGGGGTTCAGGTCCACAATCAGATCCTGATTTTGATGGTCCTGAACCTCCTTCTTGGTGATAGTGGGTCAAAGATACTGCATGCGGGATGAAAAACCATATAACTATATAACAATTTACAGTACGGAAGGGCCCTCAATTATCATTTATGTCCAACTTAAGCAACGCTCCTTGTGAATGTCGTCAGTAGAGGTAAGAGAGACCCCAGTGATCTTCTTTGCTGTTTTGATGGTCATCTGCATTGATTTCTGGTCCGATGTTTTGCAGCTAACGTCCCACACAATGATGCAGCCAGACAAGGCACTCTCAGTTGTGCTCCCTGTAAATGTTTAAATGTTAAATGATAAATGGTAACAGGCCTATAAACCCATGCCCCCCCACCAATTACACCCAAATGACCTATAACCATGGAACCATAGAATGCTACAGTACAGAAAACAGGCCATCCGGCCACTCTAGTCTGTCCCTAGTCCCACTGACCTGCACTTATTCCATAACCCTCCAGGCCTCTCCACCGGTACATTTTTAAATGGTGGGAGGGAACAGGAGCACCCAGAGGAAACCCACACGGACACGGGGAGCACGTACAAACTCCTTACAGATAGTGCCTGATTCGAACCCCAGCATAAAAGTGTAGCGCTAACCACTGCGTTATCCATGCCGCTCGATGTTGTTAAGATGGGGGCCGGTAGCCTTGCCCTCCTCAACCTCCTTGGGAAGTGTAGGTGTTGCTGAGCCTTCCTGACTAATGAGGACGTATTGTGGGTCCAGGATAGGTCGATCTATAATCCTTGATATCCTTTCCCCAACTAAGAGTCCATCAATCTTGGTCTTGAAATCACCAATTGATCCCATCATTTGTCTCCTTTCAGTGAGAACATTTTCCAAATGTCTACCAGATTCTAGGTACCAGAGTTTCCTCGTTCCAATCTTGATAATGGGATTTTTATTGCTAAGGTTCTGAATTTTTGCCCCCAGCTCCTCCCAATTCATATAGCCATTAATTTTATGAAACCCGCCCAGAGTTTCTGACATGCTGAGTCTACCTGGGGGTACGGGAAGTCTATCCAGTGGGACCACACCAAGGGTGGGGAGGGGGCTATCCAGGGACCATGTTGATAGTGGGGAGAGGGTGTCTATCCAGAGACTGCACTGAGAGTGGGGAGAGGGGACCACACCGAGAGTGGGGTTGAGGGGGGAGTCAATCCAAGGGACTGCACTGAGTGGGAGAGGGAGTTTATCCAGGGTCTACACCGAGAGTGGGGAGGGGATTAACCACCAGGGTCTAGACCGAGAGTGGGGAGGGGATTAACCAGGTGCTACACTGAAAGTGGGGAGGGAATTATCCAGGGGGCCACACCGAGAATGGGGAAGGAGGTTTAATTGGAGGACCACAACAAGAGTAGGAGGAGGGGGGAATTGATCTGGGGACCACATCGAGTGGGAGAGGGGTTTTATCCAGGGGCCACACCGAAAGTGGGGAGCAGGGTTATCTGCAAGACCACAGCGAGAATGGGGAGGGGGGGTGTTATCTAGCAGATTACACTGAGAGTTCTGCAGGGGAGATGGTGGGGGGAGAATGAGAGGAGCTGGAAACAAACACGATCAGGAAGAGCCCAATGACAGAGGGAGGGGGGAACCATTCTGGAGACAGAGTCGTTCTAGAACGCGAAGCAAACACAATCTTCTGGAGAAACTCAAGCAGGGCAGCGCCTCCCGTCCTTTCTTTTCCACTCTTTTTCTTTGGCTTGGCTTCGCGGACGAAGATTTATGGAGGGGGTAAATGTCCACGTCAGCTGCAGGCTCGTTTGTGGCTGACAAGTCCGATGCGGGACAGGCAGACACGGTTGCAGCGGTTGCAGGGGAAAATTGGTGGGTTGGGGTTGGGTGTTGGGTTTTTCCTCCTTTGTCTTTTGTCAGTGAGGTGGGCTCTGCGGTCTTCTTCAAAGGAGGTTGCTGCCCGCCGAACTGTGAGGCGCCAAGATGCACGGTTTGAGGTGATATCAGTTCACTGGTGGTGGTCAATGTGGCAGGCACCAAGAGATTTCTTTAGGCAGTCCTTGTACCTCTTCTTTGGTGCACCGCTGTCTCGGGGGCCAGTGGAGAACTCGCCATATAACACGATCTTGGGAAGGCGATGGTCCTCCATTCTGGAGACGTGACCCACCCAGCGCAGCTGGATCTTCAGCAGCTTGGACTCGATGCTGTCGACCTCTGCCATCTCGAGTACTTCGACGTTAGGGATGAAAGCGCTCCAATGAATGTTGAGGATGGAGCGGAGACAACGTTGGTGGAAGCTTTCTAGGAGCCGTAGGTGATGCCGGTAGAGGACCCATGATTCGGAGCCGAACAGGAGTGTGGGTATGACAACGGCTCTGTACACACTGATCTTTGTGAGGTTTTTCAGTTGGTTGTTTTTCCAGACTCTTTTGTGTAGTCTTCCAAAGGCGCTATTTGCCTTGGCGAGTCTGTTGTCTATCTCTCGAACCCCCAACCCCTCCAGCAAATAGATTCAGCTTCCAGGGTCTGCAGCCTCTCAGGTGTCTCCCATTCCGAGACTGTGACTGGAGCATGTTCCAGGTCCCCACTGGAGACCCGTTATTTGTTATCTAAATGTTAAATTTGACGTGCCTGTCGTGTTCGCGTTAAGTGCACCCCTTGTCACGGCTGATCCTCGTCCCAGCTTTACTGTGAACTTTCTTCAGCTTGTGAAATGGCATCAGGAGCGCGGGGACGATCTTCCGACTGCCTGGGGAGTTGTGGCTGTATCTCTGTGCATGTGGGCAATACCCAACTCAGGGCAGCAGCAGAAGTTTGGACCAAACCCACCGCCTCCACCAGTTGGAAGAACAAGGGCAGCGAAAGCACAGGGCACTCCACCAATACAAGTATATTATGACCTGATTGCAACCAGACAGCGTCTCTCCAGACCACGGACCACACACAATATGCAGCACTTGGTAATTACACGAGTCAGTGTCCAACAATAGACGAATTCCCGTTGCCCTGATACCACTTCTCCATAACGTCCTGGTGAAACTTTTCACCATGTTTATCACTGACTGCAGGGAACAAGTCCAAGTGTGAAAGCACTTGAATCTTCATGCTTTTGTGAGCTTAAAGCATGTTAAAAATGACAGGAAATTACAAAAATAGGTTATATCTAAAAAAAAAGATACATTTTAAGGTGATTTTCTTGATCAGCCCAAAATCCATTAAATACGCCCAAAAGCGTTCAGGAAGGAAATTCTTCATTCGTTGAGTCCCTTTTTAATGTTCCCGGTGAATGTCAAGAGAGGAAAGGCCGGGAGACCTCCACCACCCTGGCTTGGGACGTCCCTTCCTGGAGCCCTCCCTCCCTCACAGCAATGTGGGTGCACCCGCACCTCAAGGACTGCAGAGGTCGAAGAAAGGCAGCTCTTCGCCACCTTCCCAAAAGGGGAATTAGGGAGAGGCTCAGCCTCTTCAATGCGTACACAGATGTTTAAATCTTATTTAAAAACAGATCAAGTAAATTTCACGACTTCAAAAAATGAAAATTTAAATTAAAAGAAAAATCAGTTAAAACCCCTGAAAATGTTCATAATTAATTCATTAGATTGACGTGAAATAATTTAGTTATTTGCGTGGAGTAAAACGGGAAAGTCTGCAAACACCGTGATTGAAGTGAAAACACGAGGCTGGAGAAACTCAGCAGGTCAAACAGTCGACTTTATGTAGCAAAGATAAAGGGCTTGAGCCCTTCATCTCTCTCTCTCTCCTCTCCTCCAGCTCTCCACCCCCTTCCCTCTCCATTCACAGAGCCATCCCCCTCCCCTTTAAATGTGTGGCCCTCCCTCCCTGACATCCACCTGGCATGCTTACATTTTGTTCACACCTTGATGAAAGGCTCAAGCCCTTTGCTCTATAAAGCACATTGTGTTTTTACAAGTAGTGGTGGCTTTGCTCCTGTTCCAATTGATCTCTCTCTGAAACTCTGCGCTCTGTCCTGTGCCTGCCCTTGTTGTGTTATGTGCGGTATGAGGAGATGGACTAAAACTTACCCTAGACACCTTCATCCATGATGATGAATTCGGTGGCTACTGGCAGGAAGGGCCAGAGTATGTGTGGGGGGGGGGGTAGAAGAGAAAAATGCCGAGATGTGATAGAGGTTGGGGATAGCTCTCTGAGTGGAGAGGGAAGGGGAGGGTATGGGGATCTGGAGGAAAGGGTACAGAAGGATAGGGAAAGAGAAAGATTCGGGAAGGGGTTCAATGAAAATTGGAGAAGCCATCTGGTTGGAGAGTGCCCAGAAGGAATATTAGGTGGTGTTCCTCCAATTTGCAGGTAGCTTCAGTTTTGCAGTCATGAAGTCATGGATAGGCATGCCAGAGTGGCAATAGCATGTGGAATTAAAATGGTTGGCCACTGGGAGATCGCCACTTTTGCAGCGGACAGAATGAGGCGACTTCCCAGTCTGCGTCCAGTCCCTCTGATGCAGCAAAGGTCACAACGGGAGCACCGGATGTGGTAGATGTCTCCTGCAGATTCAGGTTATTAGGTTAATGGGTCACATGGGCCGGAAAAGCCTGTATCTCTAAATTAAAATTTTTTAAAATATAGTGCAGATAAGATCTTTGGACTTGGAATAGTGTTCTTGCTATGGTTGTACAGGGAGGTACAGGAACCTGTCTTGATCCAGAGATGCTGGACTTCAGGCTTCTAAATTTACAGTGCAGTAACAGGTCATTTCAGCCTATGAGTCTGTGCTTCCCAATTTACACCCTATTAGTCTATACCCCGGTACGTTTTGAATGGTGGGAAGAAACTGAACCCCCCAGAGAAAACCCATGCAGACACGAGGAGAACGAACAAACTCCTTACAGACAGTCCGGAATCCGAACCCTAGTCCCATTCGCTGGCGCTGTAACAACATTGCGCCAACTTCTACGCCAAACACGCCACTTCTGTACCTTCTGCCTTCAGATATACTTGTGTAGTAGTCGAATCTTTTGGACCAATCTTTCAGGTCAAATTTGGGGGGGTCAACTATTTCATGATTCATAATTTTGAGGAGCTAAAATTCACTCAAGAATCCAAAAGTACCCAACATACTCATTTATATACTAGTTGAGTTTAGGGTCCAATTTATCGGGTCAAATTTAGGGGGGGGGGGGTACAACTTTTGACTGTGGAAAATACCTGCGCCGTTCAAGGTGTCAGGAGCTCGGGTGGTCGGGATCAGGGGGTAAGTCTGTGTTCAGAATGTCGAGAGCTTGGATGAGCAGGCAGCTGGGGCCTGGGAGAGAGTCTGTGGCCGGGGCATCGGGAGCTCTGGTGTTCGGGCAGCCGGGGGTGCCAGGGTCCACAGTCGGGGTGTCAGGAGTTCCGGTGGGTGGGCGGCCAGGGCCAAAAATAGGGTGGTCAATTTTTAATGGTATCAACTCTTTTTTTCTTTGGCTTGGCTTCGCGGACGAAGATTTATGGAGGGGGTAAATGTCCACGTCAGCTGCAGGCTCGTTTGTGGCTGACAAGTCCGATGCGGGACAGGCAGACACAGTTGCAGCGGTTGCAGGGGAAAATTGGTGGGTTGGGGTTGGGTGTTGGGTTTTTCCTCCTTTGCCTTTTGTCAGTGAGGTGGGCTCTGCGGTCTTCTTCAAAGGAGGTTGCTGTCCGCCTTTGTATCAACTATTACATGAGTATATAACCGTACATCACTACCTCGATCACAGTAAGGCAGAATGAGCCAACAAGCCAAATGATCACTCTCAAACCTGGTCTCTGAAGCTCCAGTCAACCTGAAATTTTTATGAAGATAGCAATATATAACAATAGGAAGATTAAAATTTAATTATAATTACTTTTAGCATTTTGACTTTTAAAACAATCGCAGAGTGCAAAGCTTACTTGTATATAAATGGAAGCATTGTCAAGATGCATTGAGACAGCAAGAGCCATTATTCAAAGGACAATTCTTTACAAGACTGCCCTTGGGGGTGGATGTGGAAAATATGTTCTAAACATAGCCAGAATCTAATGTCGTATTTGAAAAGGATGGTTTATTAGACAGAGAGCACTATATAAATAGACTCTGTTCATGACGGTAATACATCAATCAGCACTTATCAAAATGTAAAAAACTCAGTAGAAACTCAGTAGAAATGGGAGAATTACTGTCTCACTTTGTTAAAGTGGAAAGCAGAAATTCTGATCCGTCCACCTCTCTTCTTCTATCCAGTACTCCAGCATCTCTAGGTTACTCCTCTCCCCTCCACCTCTCTCCATGCCTGCTATCCCCTGTCCCCAGTTTAGTCTCGATCAAGGGTCCTGACAAAAAACTGTCTGGCCCTTTCCCTGCCTGACACCCTGAGACATGAGGGCTTCACATCTGCCCTGTCTCTTTCCGCCCCAAGACGCACCAAGGGCAGGATTCCCGCGTCCTCACCTATCACCCCTCTAGCCTCCATATCCAAAATATCATCCTCCGCAATTTCCGTCACCTACAATGTGATCCCACACCTAAACACATCCTCCCCTCTCCTCCTCTCTCTCGCTGCTTTCCATAGGGACTACTCCCCCTGAGACTTCTAATCACTAATCACCCCCGTGGGTACCTACCCCTGTGACAACAGGAAATGCTACATTTGTGTCCACATCTCCACCTTCACCACCATTTGGGATTCCCAAACAGTGCTTCCAAGTGAAGCAACATTTCACTTGTGAATCTGCTGGGGTCCTCTGCTATATCTGGTGCTCCCGTTGTGGTCTCCATTACATTGGGGACACTGGACACAGACTGGGGGATTGCTTTGTTGAGCACCTTCGCTTTGTCCTCTGCAACAGCAAGGATGTCCCAGTGACGAACCACTTCCAATTCCATGTGCCATTCCCATACCAACATATCTGTCCGTGGCCTCATGCACTGCCCTGCAAATTGGAAGAACAATCTCCAAACAGATGGCATTAACATCAACCTCCAATTTCCATGAATCCCCTCCCCTGTACATCTCTTTCCCCATCCATCTCCTTTCCTCCAGCTCCACACCCCCTTCCCTTCTCCTATCTGACCATCACCCCGTCACTTCTCATCTATTTTTCTCTTCCACCTGAATCCACCTTTGTCCATCTTTCTTACCTATGTGTACTCCTCCCCCTCTCTTTTCTTTCCTCTTCTCCTCCTCTTCACCCCCCCCCCCCCCACCATCTTTTTATTCAGGCAACTGCTTTTGCTTATTCCTGGGGCCAGGCCCAAAACGATAGTTATCCTTTGCTTCCTACCGGATGCTGCATGACTTGGTTGAGTTTCTCCAGACTGTTTGTGCATTGCTTTGTGACCAGTCGATGCTGCCTGGGCAGAGGCGGAGGTAATGAAAGGAAGGAATGGAATCCTTACAGGAGGCACAGTGCGAAATGGTGTAGTCGAGGTAGCTGTCAGGATTGGTGGGTTTGCAGAAGATGTCTGTCAGGTGTTTGTCTCCTGAGATGGTGGTCAAGAAAGTGGGGGAGTGTGGCTAGAGGTGGGCCAAGTGCAATTGGGATCTGGCCTTCCATCTAACACATTTGTATGTGTTATGTCTGGTTGTATGCTTGCATGATTTTGCACCGAGGATTAGAAAACATTATTTTGTCAGGTTCTAATTGTACAATTGTATGATAATAAACGAACTTGAAATCTTTCCTGTCAGGGCCCGCACTAACTTTTGCTAATCATTTCCTTTTGATGTTCCTTTTAAAGCTTTTGTTATTGAATTTTCTTGCTCAATTAATGTTTGCAGTCTATCTATTGTCATTCACACTGTAGTGCACAGATACACCAAAATTCTTACTTGCAATCAAAGAGGTACTTATATTGAAAAATTATAATAGTAAACTAATGTTTATTGGATTAAAAGAGACAATAAGTAAGTAACATTGATGGATAATAAATATTCATAGTTATCCTAGTGTAAAGCTAATGATGCAATAATGGAGACAGTACTCTTGTGGTGTCAGAGCAGTCCCTGATTAGTGTAACATAGTTCTTGAACCTAGACGTGCTGGTCTTCAGGCTTCAGGCCCGAAAGTAGCAGTGAGAAGAGGTTGTGACCAGGGTGATGGGGGTCCTTAATGTCAGCTACCGTGTTGAGGCAGTGCCCCACGCAGAGGTCACCTTTCCCTATCGATACTTGTGAGCTCCTTCGCTGAATTCTGCAGTGTCTCCAAGTCCCCGAGGTCAGGAATGAACCTGGGTCTCTGGAAGCTGCACTTGGAGCCCCTTCACCGGAATGGCTGCAGCAGGGCGCGAACACACAGTGGCGGAGCTGGTAAACGCACCGCCTCACAGCACAAGGCTGGCCTCAAAGCAGTTTGTGCATTCTCCCCTGGTCTGCATGGATTTCCTCTGGGTGCTCCGGATTCTTCCCACGTTCCAAAGACCATAAGATGTAGGGGCAGAAATAGGTGATTCAGCCCATCGAGTCTGCCCTGCCATTCAATCATGAGCTGATCCATTCGCCCATTCAGCCCCATTTCCCAGATTTCTCCTCATAACCTTTGATTGCCTGGCTTATCAAGAACCTATCAATCTCTCCCTTACATACACCCAATGGCTTGGCCTCAACAACCGCCTGTCAGATTCATCACCCTCAGGTACATAGGGTTAGTAAGTTAATTGGTCACATGGGTGTATTTAGATGGCACAAGGCTTGTGGGCCATTGGCCTGTGACCTTGCTGCATCTTTACCTTTTTTTTAAAAAATGTTCTCCGTATAAAGTTGGCACGTTCTCCCAGAGGTCATATGGGTGTCGCCTCTGTGGTGATGTAATGGGGGGGGGGCGTATTATACTGACCGCTTGCTATTGGCTATGGCTGTAGAGATACTCCACCCTACTGATATTACAGATGGAGATGCTTTCCCACCGGCCAGTTTAGAGGTGGTTCTAGTCTGTTAATAAAAGCCCAGTATTGGTATAATACTTGACTAGTCCTTGTCTATGGCATATCAGTGTGCTGCTTCAGTTTCCACAAAACCTTATGGGATGGCCGACTTGCTAACATACATAAATTGTCCTTGGTAAGAGGTAGAATTTGGGGAGCAGGGGGTTTTGAAAAGAATGCAAGAACATTAGGTAAAAAGGGGGATTAATATAGAAAGCTTACATCAGTCATTGATGGTCAGTGTGGACTCGGTGAGTCGAAAGGCCTGTTTTTGTGCTGCATTTCCATACAGTTGGGCGGAGAAGAGGCAGATGGAATTCAATCCAAGTCAGTGTGAGGTGATGCATTTCGGAAGGTCAAACTTGAAGCCACAGTACATGGTTGATGGCAAGATTCTTAAAGTGTGAAAGAACAGAGGGATCTCTCAAGGTTGCCACAAACGTTGATTGGGTAGTTAAGAAGGCTCATGGTGTGCTAGCCTTCATTCATCGGGGAACTGAGCTCAAGAGTCGAGAGGTAATGTTGCAGCTCCATAAAACTCTGGTTAGACCACTCATGCATTATTGTGTTCAGTTCTGGTAGCCTTATTACAGAAAGGATGTGGAATCTATGGAGGAGGTGCAGAGGATATTTACTGGGATGTTGCCTGGATTGGAGAGCATATCTTATGAGGTAAGGTTAACAGAACTACTCTGTGGTGCAAAGAAGGATGAGAGATCTACACGATTATGAGAGGCATAGATAAGATGGATAGCTAGCACCATTTTCCTGGGGCAAGAATAGCAAACACCAGAGGACATCTGTACAAAGTGAGGAGAGGAAAGTTTATGGGAGATGTCAGAGGAAGGTTTTTTTTCCAGAAGATAGTGGGTACCTGGAATGCATTGCCAAGGACAGAGGTGGAGGCTGGTACAATAGGGGCATATAAAAGACTCCCAGACAGGCACATGGATGAAAGAAATTGAGGGTTGTAGGGAAGGTTTAATTTGTTGAGTAGGTTTCTATTGGTCAGTACACCTTGGGCCATATAGTCCCTCTACAGTGCTGTAATATTCTATGTTCTCTCTCTCTCTCTCTCTCGCTGATTCATTTTGGAAACCATGTACTCATTCCTTTTTCATTTAATACCTTTCTTTTCATCAAGCCATAGTTAAAAGCATAGATTCAAGACACCAGTTAATCTATAAACATGGTGAACTATGGATTAAATCTTTGGCCGTTAGGCTTTGCTTGTCTATTATCATGTCTTTTAATGCAGTTTCCCAATTCCTCATTGCCAATTGTTAATGCCTCATTTTTGCAGTTTGCTCTGTATATGGACAGGAATTGCAAATGCACCATGAAAATAAACGCACAATAGATTTAACAATGATTTAAACATTTCAAATATAACTTCATGGGTAACATTTCCAAAAGAATTTCCTTCTCCCAGCTGGAGCCCTCACCCTCCCATCCTACCCATCCTACCTGGTTCACCAGTCCCTCACTGGGCCTGTCACGACCTCAATCCTTCCCTCCTCACTGTGGCCATCTCCCCTCTGCATTCTCAGTCCTGATGAAGGGTTTCGGTCCGAAACGGCGACCATTCCTTATCTCCTGCTGGCGCTACTCGTCCCGCTGAGTTCCTCCAGCAGGTTGTGTTTTTTTATAATTTTCTCTAGCGTCTTGCTTGATTTGATTTGTCCTCATTGCAGAAATGGGCCATTTGATAACACTCTATTCATTCACAACAAAATTGAAACAATGGACATAATCCTGATTGTGTCGGAGGTTTGAATCTGGAGCTTGGGTTTCCGATGGATAGAACAGGAGTTTGTGTATCAGCAAGAGGGCTGCGGGAGAGCTGGAAACTCTTTTGCTTCTCCTGTAGAGGGTGCCAAGTGACACTAATGGCGACTCTTTCCAGGCATAAGCCAATTTCATGTGATACTACGTTCTGTACTATTTGTTCATTCAGGTGCCTTGCCATTCGGCGTGGGCAATCACATTTCTCCATCCCATCACGACTTCTGACCCTCCGAATTGTAGTTGTTGCCTCCCCTATTCTTCTTTGGCGAAGGCTCCATCTTTGAGCTGAGACCGTGGTCGATGTTGAATTCATGATTATACAAGGGGAAAAATACTGAAGTGACATAATTTCCTGAAAGTGGCGACGCAGGTGGATAGGGTTGCAAAGAGAGATTTTTGGCGCATTGGCTCTCATAAGTCAAAGCATTGAGTCCAGGAGTTGGGATGTTACGGTGAAGTTGTTAAGACATCAGTGAGGCTATAAATTTGGAGTAATGTGAGCCGTTCTGGTCATTGAAGTACAGGAACAATAACAATAAGATTGAAAGAGCGCAGAGAAGGTTTACAAGGATGTTGCTGGGACTTGAAGGATGGAGTTGCAGGGAAAGATTAAACAAGGCTTTTGCTTTACTCCCTGGGGTGTAGGAGGGGAGTTTTACAAAATTATGAGGGTTATAGATAGAAAATATAGGAAGGCTTTTTCCCCAGAGGGTAGTTGAGATACCAATGAGAGGACATGGGTTAAAGGGGAAAGGTTTAGAGGGAATATAGGGAGAACGTCACACAGAGAGCGGTGGGAGTGTGGAACAAGATGCCAGCTGAAGAGGTGAATGCAGGCTCAGTTTTGACAGGTACATGGGGTATGTCCGGGTGCTGGTCAGTGGGACTAGGCAGAATATCTTAGCACAGGCTAGATGGGCCAAAAGGCCTGTTCCTGTCCTGTAATATTCTATGGTTCTATTCTATTCTATGGTTTTCCTATTGCCTTCTTCAGTTGCAGTGTCCACACTGGATGGGTAACCCTGGCCAGTGATCAGCAGACTCATCTGCCCAAAGTTTTTAGTTTTACAACCATAAATTCCGATTTGTAGAATCTGCTTGTAAAAACCATCTACCATCTGCAATCCATGGCTTCACGTGACCCTGATTGGGAGGCTAAGCAGGTACGACACCTTGCCCAAGGATGACCTGTAGGTTTTCGGACGGGAGGAGAGCCTCACACCTCCTTTTGCTGAGAAATTGCACAGCACCAACACCGGTACTGTTACATGACTGTAACAGAATCCTGAATAATTTAGTTTTGAAACAACTTCAGTTACATTTTCAATATGAGGCTTGATGCCTTCACTAATGGCTTGGCCCGTGGCCAATAAAGGCACAGAGAGCACTTTATGTGAGAAATTACAGTTCAACTCTGAATATCGAAAATCGGATTCTCCAAAATCCTCATTTATCTGACTTTTTTTAACAATTTTGGATAAACCTGAATCAAATCATTTATCTGAAATTTTTTTTGGAGCCGAACTGACCTCACAGGTTGAAATAAAATTCACTCAAATTGCTGGAATGATGGACATTCCTTGGTTCAGGTAACTCCCTCCCTGTGGTGAATGTCGGCTAAGCTGCCTGTCTCCCCTCTGGTGAGCCTTGCTGTACTAACATTGGCTGTGCGTTATCTCTACTGTTAAGGACACTCCCCTTGGATATAACTGTATATGCATCTATTGTCTTTCATTATTGAACCATGAGTTTCTGCTAATAAAAGCCATGATTATTGTTTGACCACATCGTCTTTGTCTACTTCATCAACTGGCACTTCACTCCCCTCTCTCTTTCCATTTCTTCTTTATCTTTCCTTATTGACCTTTCTCTCCAACCCTCCCTTGAATTCCTCGACTTGGCGTCATCACGGAGAGTGGAATCCCGGGCAGGAGCGGGACCCTCAGGCTCAGTGGCATTCCCTTCCCTCCCCTTCCTTGGCACACTGGAGCTCCCGGCAACGACTCCGAACTCTCCCCTCTGCCTACTACCGCACACGCACACCGGGCTCCCTAGGGGAGGATTTGGAGTTGGGGCTCGGGCGTGGGGAGCTCCAGTGATTGGAGAGCCCGTCAACTCTTCAGTGAGTGTTCCACTGGGCCTGAAAGCCTCCCCAGGGATCTGCGGCAGTGGTGAGGAAGTGTCGGGGATTGGCAGAAGTGGTTAGGAGGTCTCGGTGATTGGCTGCGGCCAGGATTTTTTTGGTGAAAATTAAACATTATTTTAATGCTTAAAAAGCCTTTCCTTGTTGCTTGTTGTTGTTTAAACATTGATACCACTGATTTGCTGTTGCTACTGGGCTGTTTTTAAAAAAATGACGTCTAAAATGAAAAAGTGTTAAATACCAGGCCTGTTATTGACAGTGTCTCCATTACAACAGCCATTTGATAAAATTAAGAGTTTCACTTCAGGTCTCAAATCTATTTTTCCTTGATTTGCGTCAAAGTCTACACACATCAAAACAAAAAGACTAGTTAAAATGAATTACTGAAAATAATTTTTATTCTGTAGAAACATCATGGCATCATCAAACCCCTTGTGATACAGAGACTCCATCCTCCCTTGACTGGGTGGGAACAATGCGTGATTGACCCGGACAAAATTTGCGATAGAAAACTGGAGAGCAAATGCAGGGGATTGTGGCAGGAAAGAAAAAAGCAAAGGAATTATTATGAGAAAACATATTGTTGTAATGCCCTTTAATTTATACAGTAAAATCCTTGGTATTCAGAGTTCAATTACCCAAGCAACTGGGAAATAAATAAAAATAAGAATACATAAAAATTGAAATAAATGTTTAAAACTTTCAAAGTAAATATTTCCTGAACAACACACAACCCCTTGGTGAAGATGGGAGCAAACATTCAGCTGGTGGATCGCCTCGGTCGTGCCCACCTGCCCGCAGCAGCTGTTTAAAAAAAGTTGTGTTTGAATAAAATGACGGCACCCAGGGTCAAGAGCCGGATGGTGCCGCTCGCTGATGGGCCAACTCCCCCAAAGCGTTCATCTTGGGTACCTATCCCTGCCTAGTAAGAGTCCTGTCAACCATTGTGACCTTGGTGATCATGCCTCAGCACCTCTTGGTTCAAGAACAGTTCTTGGCCCCCCACAGTGGTCAGTCTCTTGAACCTGAATAGGCAGGGTGTCAAAGGGGATGGGGAGAAGGCAGGGGAATGGATCGGCTCATGATGGAATACTCTCGATGGGTCAAATGGTCTACTTCTGCTCCTATAGCTTATGGTCTTTATTTGTATTAAGTACATTGGTAATACTTGTTCTGTAAACTTGGGGTAGGGAGAGTTCATTGTGATGGTGGTTCAGTGAATGCCACGCTGTTACAATGGGGGTTCAAATTTAAATTCACATTTTATGTTACAGGAATTACCTGATTAAATTGAACTTTACATAATTAAGGACTACTAATTTTTTTTCCAAATTACTTTACATTTTACGCTGTCTTTTGTTTTTGAAACTGTTTATTCTTAATGGACATTAGACAATAGGTGGAGGAGCAGGCCATTCGGCCCTTTGAGCCAGCACCGTCATTCACTGCGATTATGGCTGATCATCCACAATCAGTAACCCATTCCTGCCTTCTCCCCATATCCCTTGATTCTGCTATCTTCAAGAGCTCTATCTAACTCTTAGAGCAGGTGCATTAGTTAGGCATTGTAAGAGTGTGTCTCAGGCAACTGGAAAATTCACATATCCGGCACCGCAATCCCCATTGATGCCAGATGCTGAGGATTTTACTGTATCCCAATAAGACAAGGAATCTTCTCTGATGCACGGGAAAGACAGCCAATATATTGAAGGGCCCATCACATTGTCCTTACTCCCGTCGGGGAGAAAGATTGGGAGTGTGAAAGCACGTACCAATAGACTTAAAGACAGTGCTCTCATGCATCCCTTACATGGAGCTCATCGATTTTTCTTTCATTGTAACCCAATATGTTGTAAACTGTGCTCTTTACATGACTGTAGGAATGTTAGAGAAGAACCCTTCTCGCTCCACTAGATATAATGTGATAAATAATCGTAAATTGTAATTCACATTCTGCAAGGATGGGTTAACACCCACAAAATGGGAAATTTAAAAATGAGGGAAGGATAATTCTCATAAGTTATCTCTCTGTTGTCTATAGCATGTGCTATACGTAGATTAAAAAATTGTTTATAAAACAGAATTTTATAGCACCGTACAGGCCCTTTGGACCACAATGTTGTGAAGACCTCTATATACCAAACAAAAACTAACCATCCCCAAATCATAACCCTTTATTTTCCTTTCATCCAAGTGCCCCTTAAATGCCCTTTTGTACCAGTCTCCACCGCCACCCCTGGCAAGGCATTCCAGGCACCCAAAAATCTGTGTAAAAAAACTTACCCCTGACGTCGCCCCTAACCTTTCCTCCCCTTCACTTTGTATGGATGTCCTCTGGGTTGTTTTTTTTTTAAACTCCGCCCTAGGGAAAAGGTGCTGACTGTCTACCTTATCTATGCCTCTCATAATCTTGTTGACCTCTATTAAGTCACTTCTCGTCCTTCTTCACTCCAAAGTGATTGCTTTCCAATCCAGGCAATATTCTGGTAAATCTCCTCTGCACACTCCCCAAGCTGCAACGAGGTGACTAGAACTGAACACAATTATCCAAGTATGGCCTCACCAGTATTTTAAGGAGCTGCATCATAACCTCACAAGGTAGAGGGTTTTTGGCATCTAGGCCTTCAAAAATTGAGTATAGGAGTTGGGATGTTATGGTGAGGTTGCATAAGATATTGGTGAGGCAAAATTTGGAGGATTGTGTACAGTTCTAGTCGCCAAACGACAGGAAGGATATCAGTAAGATTGAAAGAGTGCAGAGAAGATTTACGAGGATGTTGCTGGGTCTTCAGGAGTTGAGTTAAAGGAAAACATTAAACATTAGGATTTTATTCCTTGGAGCATAGAAGAATGAGGGGAGATATGATAGAGGTTTGCAAAATTATGAGGGGTATGGACAGAGTAAATGCGAGTTGGCTCTTTTCATTTAGATTAGGAGAGATAAATATGAGAGGACGTGTTTTTTGGGTGAAAGGGAAAAGGTTTAGGGGAAACATTAGGGGAAACTTCTTCACACAGGGTGGTGAGAATGTGGAACGAGCTGCCATGTGGTGTGGTAAATGCGGCTCACTCTTAAGTTTTAAGAATAAATTGGATAGAATCATGGATGGGAGAGGTCAGGAGGGTTATGGACTGGGTGCAGGTCAATGAGGTTTGCGTAAAAATATTTTGGCACAGACTAGAAGGGTCGAATGGCCTGTTTTTTTGTGCTGTAGTGATCTGTGGTTCCACGAGTCTTGAACTCAATCTCTCAACTAACTGCGTGCAGTTCTGGTTTCCTTACTTGAGGAAGGATGTACTGACTTTGGAGGCGGTGCAGAGGAGGTTCACCAGGTTGAGCCCAGGGATGAAGGATTAGCCTATGAGGAGAGATTGTGTCATCTGGGACTCTACTCACTGGAATCTAGAATGAGAGGGGATCTTACAGAAATATAACACTATGAAAGGCATAGATAAGATTGAGTAAATTTAAGATGGATATGAGGTGGAACTGCTTTTCCCAGAGGCTGGTAAATCTGTAGAATTTGCCGCCTATTGAAGGAGTGGAGTCGACTCAGTAAATACATTTAAGACCAGGTTGGATAGATTTTTACATAGTGGTATGGGGAAAAGGCAGGTAGGTGGAGATGAGCCCATCATCTTATTGAATGGTGGAGCCGGCTCGACAGGCTGGATGCCGACTCCTGCTCCCATTTCTTATGTTACCCTATCAACTGAGAGGCAGCCTTGAGATATCTCTGAACTTAGTAGAGATGTCAGCAGCAGGAATGAGTGACAAGAAGATGAAGTGATGAAGCCAACAGGTTCTCCTTATCGTAACTGCTACCATGAGGAATTTGGGTCTTGTGTCCACAAGCTACCTCTGCCTCTAGATGCACTGTATGCTTATTTACCTAATTTTTTTTTAAATAAATAGCATGGAGGAAAAGCCAAAAGCTCAATTTGACAGCAATTTGAAAAATGGAGAATGAGAAATGCAATCGGCTTATTCTTAGCTGGACAGTGGGTGCCTGAAGAGAATGCTGCCACCAAAGTGAAAAGGATTAGGCATCAGATGTTGGGCTCCAAATCAGGTCTTGTCAGGATCAGAAACAGAATTTATTGTCAGGAACATTTCACAAAATTTGTTTTCTTTAAACATATGGGCCCTTTCGGCCCAAGAGCCCGTGCCGCCAAAATACACCCAATTGACCTACAATGCCCAGTACGTTTTGAAGGGTAGGGAAACTGGAGCACCCAGAGGAAACCCACGTAGAACGTACAAACTCCTTACTGACAGTACAGGATTCGATCCCCGGTCACTGGCGCTGTAATAGTGTTGCGCTAACTGCTACACTAACCATGCCGTCCTTAGAAATTACATTTAAATGAATAAATAACTAGAATACTTCAAAAGAAGAGAAAAGGTGAGGTAGTGTCTGTGGTTCATTGCCAATTTAGAAATTTGATGGCAGAGGGGAAAAAGCGGTTTTTCTCCTGTTGGGTGTTCATCTTCTGTCTCCTGTACCTCCCTCCTGATGGCCTGGGTGGTGGGGGTTCTTGAGGATAGAGGCTTTCTTGAGACACCGCCTCTTGTAGATGTCCTCGATGGAGTGAAGATTGGTGCCCGTGATGACGCAGGCCGAGTTAACAACCCTCTGGAGTTTTTTTCTTGTCCTGAACATCGGCACCTCTGTATCAGACAGTGATGTAACCAGTAAGAATGCTCTCCACGGTACCCTTGTAGAAATCTTCAAGAGTCTTTGGTGACATACCAAATCTCCTCAAACTCCTCAAGAAGTATAGCAACTGGCGAGCATTCTTCATGATTGCGTCGACATGGAGCCCCCAGGATATTTTCCACCTATCATAACTATTTTCCTCCTTCAGGTATTGGTACAACAAGATCCAACGGATGTATCCCTGACCTTCAATCAGAGAAGAGAATTGGATTTAAACCTGCCTCAATTCCTGGAACCTACAATGAACGTGAAGAATATGATGAAGCACAAAGTTTCAACTTTCTGGGGACATCTGACCATGGGATGCAGGGTTAGTGGAATGCTATTACAGTTCCAGTGACCCAGGTTTGAATCTGGCCACCATCTGTAAGGAGTTTGTTCGGTCTCTCCATGTCCATGTCGGTTTCCATTGGGTGATCTGGTTTCCTTCCACATTCTAAAGACTTTGGGGTTAGTAGGTGATTTGGTTGCATGGGTGTATTTGAATGCTGTGAGCTCATGGGCCTGTGACTGTGCTGTATCTCTAAATGACATAAAGATATGTTCTGAGGCCAGTCCTGAATCTGGGGTAAAGCAGAAAATAAGATCATCCACAGCACAGTCTGAGAACGCTTCAATCAAAAATTAAACCAGAGGCCAGCTCAGAATCTAGAATACCATTGGCACCATTAAAGTTGTGTTGGTTACAAATGACCATGTATTAGAAAAAAACTCATATGCATCTCAATGGCACAAAAAACGGATACGGAAAATACTTTCCATGAAGAATCTAAGCAGCAGAAGATTATCCTATGGACGCTGCAAGACCTGCCGAGTTCCTCCAACATTTTAGCATTTTTTACCAGCAGATACAGTTTGAAGAGTACTCACAATGAAATCTTGCTTTGCAACTGTGATGTACCAATTGTTCTGGTCATCATCTTGAGGGCAGATGTCCAATTTTCCACTGAAAGGGGACACAGTAATGGTTCTTCCACTGGATAAGATCGGAAGCCGGTTGGTCAATCCCCCATCTATCCAAGACTTAAGCATGTTTAAAAATTAAAACCTTTAAAACATTTAAGAACAAGTCAAGACTGACCAAAAATCAAAAAGCTCTAGATGGTGGAAATACAAAATCAGCAAATGTGAGACATGATCTGCAGAGAGAGATATGTGTGGGGATGACGGCCTTTCTTCAGATTGTCCGTTTTGATAGCCAAACCAATGCAGAACTAAAAGGATATGTATAGTTGGTGACAAAATCATTACAATATCTCACATCTGCTTAGAATTGATATTCTAAGATGTTAGATATTAAAATGGTTTTGTAACCATTTCAAATAATGGAGATCTGTCCATTTTATTTACAAAAGTAGCAACTAGGTTAATGAGTTTATAGGTAGTTGACTCTCAGAATGAACTTCACATGAATAAAGACTTGTATTTCATAACCTTTATTTCATTTTGATAATTTTTCAACATACAGTATGAGGCCATTTGGCCCATCTGAATCCTGGTCAGGTTTGTCAATGAGCACGACAATCTCTTAGGCACAGAAAGTCCTGGACATGGTATGGTGTCTGCTGGTTGCATGGAGGAGTTGGGCTGAATGGCCTGTTTCCAGGCTGCACGATTTTATGATTCAGACCAATCCCGTTCCAGCAGACGTGCAGGAGATTACAGGCAACCATTGCTGGAATCTGAAGCTAAACCATTTGCTGGAGGAACTCAGCGAATCAGGCAGCATCAGTAGATGAAAAAGAATGGCAAAGAATGTAATTGAGACCGATTGCACAAGTATGTCTCGACGAAATAGCATTCTCTGGTCCTCGGTGCAAATCGCGCAGACGCACAACCAGACATAACATACATACAAACAATGCATATGCAGGACAAGTATTCATCTATACAAATAAATAAATATTGTTTCATAAACATGAGATCTCAGATGGTCAGAATTAGCAGTTTCCTTAGGACTTTATTCCTTGGAATGAAGAAGAAGAATAAGGGGATATTTGACAGAGGTTAACAAAATTATGAGGGTATAGACAGAGTCTCGTCGACTCTTTCCACAGAGATTAGGAGAGATAAATATGAAAGGATATGGCTTTAGGGTGAAAGGGGGAAACATTAAGGGGAACTTCTTCACTCAGAGAGTGGTGGGAGTGTGGAATGAGCTGCCATCTGATGTGGTGGGTACGGACTCGATTTTGAGATTTAAGAATAAATTGGATAGATACATGGATGGGAGAGGTCTGGAGGGTTATGGAATGGGAGCAGGTTATTGGGACTAGCAGAACAATGGTCGGCACAGACTAGACAGGCTGAATGGTCTGTTTTCTGTGCTGTAGCATTCTATGGTTCTAATTTCCCGTGGGAAGAAGCTGCTCCTCAGCCTGGTGGTACTGGTGCTGATACTCCTGCATCTTTTTCCCAATGGGAGCAGCCGACAGATGATGTGTACGGGGTGCAAGGGGTCCTTAAATGATTTTGCACGCTCTCTTCAGACAACGATCTGGCTGGATAGCGCAACTCTGTAGCAGCGCTTGCAATCTGGACCGGTGGTTGTAGGTCATTTGGGTGTTATTAGCTAGCACGGGGCCATAGGCTGAATGGTCTGTTACTGTGCTGTGTGTCTAAATTTAAAATAAAAAATGATTCTGCTAGATCACATTGACGGAAGGAAGGGAGACTCCAGCGATCCTCTCTGCCACTCTTATGGTCCTGTGGATTAACCTCCGATCCATTTCTCTGCAGCAACCATTCAAGCTGGTGTTTCTCCTACTAGCTTCTCTTCTACATTTATCCAGTGGTTCCCAATGCCGTCCATTCTCCCACTGATGTTTCTTGACCTGCTGGGTTCTACCAGCAGATTGCGTTTAGCGTTCCCTTTCCCCCAAATGTTCCCCTGTGATTTGTGCTCTCTCTCTCTTATGCACACTGCCTTCCCCATTTCCTCCCACCTGCACATGGGGCAATCTACATTTGCCAATTAACTGAATAGACAGAACATCCTTCGGATGTGGGAAGAAGCTGGAGCACCTGGGAGAAACCCACACGAACAGCACCCCAAAGCCAGAAGCAAACTCTGTTCACTGCAATTGTGCTCTTTCTGCAATGCCCCGAGACCTGTTGAACTACATTACATGAAAATAATTTCACTGGACGCAGTAACATAGGAAATTCAGCAAGCGCTTTTTTGCGAGATAACTAATTAACCATGATACCATCAATCTACCAATTTCTGCCATGGGAATATCTCCTTTAACAATCCACCTTGTTATGGTAGGAGTAATGCAAAAGACTACAGACACTGTGACTGAAGTACAAGCACGTCGGTGGAGAAACTCAGCAGGTCAGAAAGTGTACTTTATGTCCCAATTATAAAGATACATAGTCAATGTTTCGGGCTTGAGCCCTTCATCAAGGTTATGCACCTGAGCAAAATGGTGGAGGGAGTGGGTTCAAACGCCTGCCTGCATTGATCTTTATCTTTGCTATATATAAAGTATGCTGTTTGACTGTTGAGTTTCCACACCATTGAGTTTTTACACCTTGTTATAGTCACAGGGGATTAATAAACTCTGTGGTCTTCTTTGAAATTAGAGTGAGAGAATAAAACACCATAGATGCAGGCTCTTCAGTCCACCTCACTCGTGTGTGTGTGTGCACGTACAAATCACATTTGCCTGCCCTTACTTCCATATCTCTCTTACGTCAAGCCCTTGTAAAGATGCCTCTTAAATGGTGTACCTGATCTTGCCTCATCCACCATCTCTGGCAGATTTAAACAAAGAAATGTTACAACCTCTCTGCAATACAGAGAGAAAAAAAAAATCAATAAAGTGCACTAGAGCCTTTAAATGAGTCCCTGACTTTGTTGTTGAGGAGTCTGATGGTGGAGGGGGAGCAGCTTTTCCTAAACCTGGTGGGGCGAGTCGTGGAACTGATACCTCTTTCCTGATGGTAGCAGTGAGGAGAGAGCGTCTGCTGGGTGCTGTGGATCCTTGATGATTGCTGCTGCTCTCCCACGGCAGTGTTCCCTGTAGATGTTCTCGATAGTGGGGAGGGTTTTACCTGTGATGTCCTGGGCTGTGTTCACTACTTTTTGAAGGGCTTTACGCTCAGGGGTATTGGTGTCCCCATACGAGGCTGTGACGCAGCCAGTCAGCACACCACCCACCACACATCTGTAGAAATTTGCCAGGGTTTCCGACGCAAACTCCTGAGGAAATAGAGGCGCTGACCTACTTTCTTCATGATGTCATTTATGTGTTGGGTCCAGGAAAGATCCTCCAAGATAGTGATTCCCAAGAACTTAAAAATAGATTCTCTGCATTTGACAACAGGACTTCTCAGATCACCATTCAACTTCCTCCCTCTCTTCTACCCCATAGATTTAGACAGCCTTAACATGGGGTAGAGACACTGGCTATCTACCCTGCTTACGCCTCCCATTACTTTTATATAAACCTGTCTTCTAACCCCTTTCACTCCAGGGTAAACAGACCCAATCTCTCCTGACAAGCCTTCCAATGCAGCCAACATCCTTGTGAATCTTTTCTGTGCCCTCTCTGAGGACCTGTGGGAGAATCTGTGCCTTGGGGGAACAAACTCTGCACTCCCCCAGAAGAGTCAGCCTGAATTTTCTGCTCCAGTCTCCGGACCAAGAGTGAGAACTACACGCTTGTGACTTTGAGGTGGAAGAGCTGCCAGTGAGCCACGCAGCACGTAATCAGAATGAGAGTTCAGGCAAGAGTTAGAAAAACTGGGTGGAATAATGCATCGAGATAGCCTTACTTCAGGGATCACTTGATGTGCCTTTAGAAATATCAGAGCTTCTCCAAAGGTGGCTTTAGGCCTCGCTGATAAACTTGCTCTGTGACTGTGAAAACCCTTCTAAAGTTGATTTGCACTTGAATTGTCAAGCATTCACAAAAACCTTAAATTGAGTTATTACAATCATTTGTTGGGCCACAAGACATTTTAGAACCTAGAACACAGTACAGGTCCTGAGGCCCTCAATGTTGTGCTGACCTATATATCTGTACCAAAAACAACTAAACCCTTCCTGCCTCATAACCCTCTATTTTTCTTTTGTCCATGTGCCTGTCAAGGAGTCCCTTAAATGCCCCTAATGTTCCAGCCTCCAGCACCAACCCTGGCAAGGAATTCCAGACACCCACAACTCTCTGTGTTAAATTAACCATTCCCCCGAGTTATCCCCTACCTTCCTTGTTGTACAGATATCCTCTCGTGTGTGCTACTCCTGCACTGGGAAAAAGGCGCTGGCTCTCTACCTTATCTAGGCCTCTCATAATCTTGTAGACCTCTTTTAAGTCACCTCTCATCTTTCTTCACTCCGAAGAGAGAAGTCCTAGCTCTGCCAACCTTGCCTCATAACTTCCAATCCGAGCAACCTCTTGATAGCTTCCACATCCTTCCTTTACTGCATTACTTCCATGCTCTACTATTTTATTTTTTTTAATATACCATTGTTGAAAGATGGTTTATAATATCAATGTTTGCACTGTGACGCCGCCGCAAAACACCAAATTTCATAACCTGTTCAAGACAATAAATTCTGATTCTACAATGGGGTGACTGGAACTGAACACAAGTGTGGTCCAACCAGAGATTTGTAGAGTTGCAACATGACCTCACGACTCTTGAACTCAATCCCCTGACTAGTGAAGCCCAGCATCCCATAGGCCTTATCTGTCCTATCAACCTGCGCAGCGATCTTGAGAGATGTATGGATTTTGGCCCCAAGGTCCCTCTGTTTCTTCACACTGTTAAGTATCCGACCATTAACCCTGTACTCAGCCTTCCGGTTTGACCTTCCAGAAATGCATCACCTAAAAAGTAGAATCAGTTAACACTGATTTGTGGATTTGACAGGAAGAATTAACTATAATTCCTGACACTGGACTGGAATTTTTCATTCTCACATGAATCAGGTCACTCATTCTGTCCTTTTCTCTCTCCCATGGCCCTCTCACACACTCCATCTGGCCTGCTCCCACCGAGTTCCTATCCCTTCCCTCACACTGTTCCCATCTGGCCATCATTCCACCCCTATCTGGTTCCCTCTATTATTAGATTCTATAATCAACAGATTCAAGCTATACCTCAAATGGGTATTGCTATCTCCAACCTTCCCTCGACCAGCAACATGGAACGTTACAGTGCAGTGCAGGCCTTTAGCCCGCCATGTTGTACCAGCCTATGTAAACCTACTCAATAATTAAACCAATCCCTACTTCACACCCATAACCCTAATTTTCTTCCATCCATGTGCCTGTCTAAGAATCTTTTGAATGTCCCTATTGCACAAGTCTCCACTAGCACCCCTGGCAATACATTTCAAGCACCACCATTCTCTGTGTTAAAAAAAAACTTGCCCCTGACCTCTCCCCTAAACATTTCTCCACTTACCGGACGTCCTTCAGTGTTTTCCCCAGGTGTTGGCTGCCCACTGTATCTAGAGCCCCTTTCACACTTGCATGTGATCCCAGGAATCAAATCAGCCTTTAAAGTGGCAAGTGTAAAAGCAAAATCAGCTCAACGCTGGCATCAGATGACATCACCTCTGTGGTGAATGTCCGCCAAGCTGCCCGTCTCCACCCCCCTCTGGCGAGCCTTGCTATACTACCATTGGCTGTGCATTATCTCTACAGTTAAGGACACTCCCCTTGGATATAACTGTATATGCCTCTATTGTCTTTCATTATTGTACCATGAGTTTCTTTTAATAAAAGCCATGATTATTGTTTGACCACATCGTCTTTGTCTACTTCATCAACTGGCACTTCAATTTTATTCACAGAAACTCATCGTACAATAATGAAAGACAATAGATGCCAATTCAGTTATATCCTTAATAGTAGATAATGCACAGCCAACGTTAGTACAGCAAGGCTCGCCAGAGGGGAGACAGGCAGCTTGGCAGACATTCACCACAATCTCACGTCGGGGATTGACGGCCTCGACCCCAAGTACAATCCCCAGCGTCCGCGGACACCGGCGTTGCAATCAGGCAAGTGTGAAATGAAGTAATTGCATTGTGAGATTGAAATGACCACCCAAGTTTTTGCGTGTGCAGGAAGAAAAGATTAAAATTAAGGTATAAACTCTGCCATGGGTAGTCACAGTGGGGGGGAAAGAGAAGAAAATATAGCAATAAACAGCAATAGCGAACAATTTATAAAGATCGAGGGGAAAGCAATGGCAGACCTTACTTCCAATAATTCCATGCAGCAGAGAAACCCCTCCATGAATGCTCAATGTATGCAGCCGGGCACACAGCTCTTTCCCTGCCGCATGGAATTCTCGGAGAGCAGGTCCACCATCGCCTTATCCCACGGCATTTACAAATAGTATGCAATAGTGCGACCAATTTTCCCACACTATGTAAATTTTACGCTATGGTGCTACAAACTTTTCCACGCTGTATAAATAGTATGCGATAGTACAACCAACTTTCCCACACTGTTTAAATTATACATGATAGTTCCACCAATTTTCCCATACTGTTTAAAAATTGTCCACTATTGCTATTTATTGCTCGCACTTTCCTACAGCCCCTTATAAAGGTTTACAGAGGTCACCACAACAAGAGGGGCCGAAGAGCTCATACTGCACATGATTCGACACCGTGAGCAGGAAAGGGCTTTGGCAAATACTAGAGCGCATCGGATGTCCCCCAAAGTTCCTCAACATGATTATCCAACTGCACGAAAACCAACAAGGTCGGGTCAGATACAGCAATGAGTTCTCTGAACCCTTCTCCATTAACAATGGCGTGAAGCAAGGCTGTGTTCTCGCACCAACCCTCTTTTCAATCTTCTTCAGCATGATGCTGAACCAAGCCATGAAAGACCCCAACAATGAAGACGCTGTTTACATCCGGTACCGCACAGATGGCAGTCTCTTCAATCTGAGGCGCCTGCAAGCTCACACCAAGACACAAGAAAAACTTGTCCGTGAACTACTCTTTGCAGACGATGCCGCTTTAGTTGCCCATTCAGAGCCAGCTCTTCAGCGCTTGACGTCCTGCTTTGCGGAAACTGCCAAAATGTTTGGCCTGGAAGTCAGCCTGAAGAAAACTGAGGTCCTCCATCAGCCAGCTCCCCACCATGACTACCAGCCCCCCAACATCTCCATCGGGCACACAAAACTCAAAACGGTCAACCAGTTTACCTATCTCGGCTGCACCATTTCATCAGATGCAAGGATCGACAATGAGATAGACAACAGACTCGCCAAGGCAAATAGCGCCTTTGGAAGACTACACAAAAGAGTCTGGAAAAACAACCAACTGAAAAACCTCACAAAGATAAGCGTATACAGAGCCGTTGTCATACCCACACTCCTGTTCGGCTCCGAATCATGGGTCCTCTACCGGCATCACCTACGGCTCCTAGAACGCTTCCACCAACGTTGTCTCCGCTCCATCCTCAACATCCATTGGAGCGCTTTCATCCCTAATGTCGAAGTACTCGAGATGGCAGAGGTCGACAGCATCGAGTCCACACTGCTGAAGATCCAGCTGCGCTGGATGGGTCACGTCTCCAGAATGGAGGACCATCGCCTTCCCAAGATCGTGTTATATGGCGAGCTCTCCACTGGCCACCGTGACAGAGGTGCACCAAAGAAAAGGTACAAGGACTGCCTAAAGAAATCTCTTGGTGCCTGCCACATTGACCACCGCCAGTGGGCTGATATCGCCTCAAACCGTGCATCTTGGCGCCTCACAGTTTGGCGGGCAGCAACCTCCTTTGAAGAAGACCGCAGAGCCCACCTCACTGACAAAAGGCAAAGGAGGAAAAACCCAACACCCAACCCCAACCAACCAATTTTCCCCTGCAGCCGCTGCAACCGTGTCTGCCTGTCCCGCATCGGACTTGTCAGCCACAAACGAGCCTGCAGCTGACGTGGACTTTTACCCCCTCCATAAATCTTCGTCCGCGAAGCCAAGCCAAAGAAAAAATTTTGTTCAAATATAAGATCATAATACATCGATCAGGATTTAGGACAGGTCCACCATCACTTGATGTGTCATGATGTCACCAACAGAAGGTAGAACAGACCTAACCCCGGGCATGGTTCCTTGCAAGTGCAAAGGCATTCGGTGACCCAGTTAGAAGTGGTCAAGTGTGAAAAGCCAAACCCCCCATTCCTATCCCAGGACAGTGGGATTTAGTGAGATGAAAATGTGAAATGTGATTATGTCTCTCATAATCTTGTAGCTCTCCGTTAAGTCACCTCTCATCTTTCTTTGCTCCAAAAAAAGCCCTAGCTCTGTTAACCTTGTCTCATAAGACATGTTCTCCAATCCAGATAATCTCCTCTGCACCCTTCCAAAGCTTTCACATCCTTTCTGTAATGCCCAGCAAACTGTATGCAGCTGGATCCAGCTCTTGCCCCCCCCTACCCCCGCCCCCCCCCCGTCCTCACCTCTTTATCCTGGCAATCTTCACTCTACCCTATCAGTCCTGATGCAGGGTTGCAACTCCAAACATTGACAGTCTGTTTCCCTCAAAGTTGCTGCCTGATCTACTGAGTTCCTCCAGCAACTTGTTTTATTAATGCTGTTGATGTACAATGAAAGAACTTTCATTTATGTACAGGTAGTCCTTGACTTCCGGCCTGGGCGAGTTGCGTCTACCCACACATACGACTGAAATTTTAAAAAGATTTTATTAAAACTACTGTACAAGTACATATAGTGTACTAAAAGTACTGTATGTAGAAGTCCCCACTCCCCGCGGCAGCCCGAAGTCCCCACTCCCTGCAGCAGCTCTAAAGTTAAAAAATCTTTAAAAAATTTATTTATGGTTTTGTTTAATCGTGCACGGTGGGCAAACTCGACTTATGACCAATCTAAGTTATGACCAATTTGTCAGTCCCTATTACAGTCGTAAGTTGGGGACCATCTGTACTGTTGGAATGTCTGAGAAGCTTTACAACCAAATACAGTAAAACCCCTGCCTGGTATCTGGAATTCAAACAACCAGCAGCCTCAAGCAACTTGCAAAAAGAAAAAAATCAAGGAAAATAAATTGTAAAAATTAAAATAAATAAGAATAAAATAACAGGTAAAAAATGTCAGTTTAAAATTGTAAAAAGTAAATGTTCTCTGAAGCAATACATAAACCTTTGGGGAGCAAATACTCAGTCAGCGGAGGGCCTTCCTTGGTTGTGCTTTGCTTGTAGCAGCTGTTTGAATAAATTTGTGTGAAGCAGCAATGGTGTCGCCCAGAATAAAGAGCTTGTTGATGCCGCTCGCTGTTGGGGTGACTCTGTTAAAGTTACCCTTATTCCTTGCTTGGTAAGAGTTGCCTCTTAGTCAAAGTCTTTACGTGTAAACTTGGGGGAGGGGTTAATTATGTATAATGTCATTGTTCGTCTTTTGGGCGGCTCTGTGGAGGGGGAGGAACCTGCAGATGCAGCGACAGTTAAATGTGACTGAAAATAAAGTAAAATGCTTTAAGGTTTATATATTTATGCAAGTGAATTTTGTTCAGTGTAAGTACAGTATAATTTTTTTTGTCTTTTAAACTGTTTATTCTTAATGCAAGTGTATTAGTTAGACATTGAAAGAGTAGGTCTCAAGCAACCAGAAAATACACTTAACCGGCGTCTACCAATTCCCATATGTGCCAGATACCAGGGATTTTATTGCAGTAATGTTTGTAATCACAGTTTCTTCATTAAGAATCAGACTGGTGCAAAATGTTTAAACAGAGGATATGTTTAATTTTGTTTTATCATTTTTAAATTTAGAGTTAAGCATGATAACAGGCCCTTCTAGCTCACGCGCAGGTGCAGCCCAAATACACCAATTAACCTCAACCCCCATAGTTTTTGAAGGGTGGGAGGAAACCGGAGGTGGGAGGTCATGGGGAGAATGTACAGACTCCTTACAGACAGCGCCGGATTCGAACTTGGGTCCCTGCTGCCGTAGTAGCGTTGTGCTAAACTCTACACTAACCCTGCCGCCCCTAATGAACTGTACCTTCCCCTGATCTGAACAACTTTTTGCTCTACAGTGTGCTCTCTATTTCACCCTTGTAAGGAAGCTGATTTTTCAGGAAGACAGACAATAGTTGGGCATCCAAAGAAGGAAACATTGGGAGGAGGGTAATGGTATGTTTAGATTTGAAGGAGGGAAGGCAGTGTAATATTTCCAAAAGATAGTTAGTGGTTCGAGAATGGAGGTTACTAAAGATGCAGAGTTCTCCTGGCTATCCACACTGGGAGCAGAGGGGGTGCCAGAAATAGAACCAAATTCAGAGAAGTTATTAGACCAATAATCTAGATGTACAAAGATCAGTAAGCCACAGGAACAGGCCCTTTAGCCCACGTCTTTGCTGACCATAACACCTAATTCCATCTGCCAGCATGCAATCCATATCCCTCCATCATTTGTCTGTTCACGTGTCTAAATGCCTCTTCAGCACATATCAGTTTCCACTCACCCCATCCATCCCCATAAGACCACAAAGCATGGGAGTGGAACTGGGCTGTTTGACCCATCAAGTCTGTCCTGACATTCCATCATGGAATACTATCCTCCAAAATGGTGGCATTGCCACCGGTACGGACTCAGGAGAGCAGAGGTTCTGCGCATATCTATCGTTTGGCTGTATGTGCGTTTGCACAGATTTGCATCATGGACTGGAGAACGCTGTTTTGTCAGGCTGCACTGGTACGACTGAATGATAAATAAGCTTGAACAAAGTAAGAAACAAAAGTGTCTTTAACAGTGACCGAGAAACTATTCATCCAGTTTCTGAACATCATAACTAGAGCTTCTGCATTAACCCAGAGATGCAGCACTGTCATCAACTCTCGTGACCCACTGACCCATTTAAATGATGAGACAGTAGCCCTTTGCAACCCATAAATTAATTTTTTATAAAGGAATATTTGGTCACATAAGACTTAAGTAAGGTGGTGATGGAAAGAAGCCAAGACTGGAGGGAGGAAGAACTGATGGGTTTCCTGAGAATGGATGAGGCTTACCACGGCTTGATGTGTGTGAGAAGGCACCTTGATGGGTTTTCTTTTCAATGTGATATATAGGCAAAGAGGTGATTAAGGAAAGTGTTCTTAAAATCCTTCTAGCAGAAAGAAAGAGTGACTTTCACCACCTCAGCGCTTACCAGATTGCTTCACATTTTATTTCTCTGCCCAGAACCACAAGAAGTTGTGATCGTGGCTCAGGGCATTGCACAAAGCATCTTCCCCCTTCATTGATTCTGCTGACACAGGCACTCAGCCCACACATTAAAAGGCACGTTCCCACTCTGCTCACACTCTTTTCTTCTTCCCTCAATCAGGTAGAAGGTACTCGAGGTTGGAGACACGAATCTCCAGATTCAAGGACAGTTACTTTCCTGCTGTTATCAGACTCTTAAATTGGGAAAAGATATCCTTCCACTGTTTAACTCTACCCCTTGCATTTTGTCTTGATAGCACTATATCCTGCACTCCATGCCTTATTATAACATTCCACTTTTGTAATATCATTGCACTAATAAAGCAGTTTGTGTGACACTATACAGCACCAGCGACCTGGGTTCAAATCTGGAACCGTCTGTCAGGAGTTTGCATGTTCTTCCCTGTATCTGCGTGAGTGTTCAGTGGGCGCTCCGGTTTCCTCCTTCCCTGCGTAACTTACTGGGGCTAAGGATTAATTCGTGTATTTAGGTGGCACGGGCTCGGAAGGGTCTGTTACTGCGCTGTATGTCTTTTTAAAAAATTTAAATTACCTACTGCAAATTAGTACGGGTTGACTTGCCTGGAGAGAATGCAAAACAAAGCTTTTCACTGTATCTTGATACACGTGAAAATAAACAACACACTCATTCATATATGTTTAAGTTTAGATGCTGCTGCTCACGGGAAGCCCATCAACCCATACATAGCAGGCCCCATAAGCAACAATAGGCACTTATCCAGATATTAGTTGGAGTTAAGTATTGACCTGGACATTTCAAAGAGGTCCCCGCAGGCTAGGTCTGTGAAGAAGACAGCGTTGTTTCATGTTGTAACCGAAAAAAGAAACAGAAACTGGGTTGACATGAAGGCCAAAACTGCAGATGCTAGAATCTGGAGGTAAAATCACTTTTCTGGAGGAACACAGCAGGTTGAGCAGCATCATTGGTTCGGGGACGCCAATACCCCGGAGGGTAAGGCCCTGCAAAAGGTAGTGGACACAGCCAGGACATCACAAGTAAAACCCTCCCTGGCATCGAGAACGTCTACGGGGAATGCTGCCGTCAAAGAGCAGCAGTGATCCTCTAGGTTCCACATGCACTGTTCTTGCTGCTGCCATCAGGTGTCACAAGGCTTGCCCCACCAGGTTCAGGAAGAGCTGCTACCCCTCCACCATCAGACTCCTCAGCGACAGACTCAATCAGGGACTCATTTAAGGACTCTCACTTTTGCACTTTATTGATTTTTTTCTCTCTGTGTTGCACTGTCAGTTTGTTTACATTTCTTTATTGGTTTACATGTGTACATATCTTCTTAGCACAGTTTTTTTTTTACACGACCAATAAGTGGTAATTTTCCCTTACCCACAGGAAAAAGAATCTCAGGGTTGTAGATGAGATCATGTATGTACTCTGACAATAAATCTGATCTGAATCAGTGGGAGAAAAATGAACTGTTGACATTTTGGGTGGAAACCCTTCTTCAGAACTTGCTAAAGACATTCGGAGGGCCAGATGGGATCTGTGCCTGGAGAGAAACAATGCAATGCTTCAGGTCGGTGAGCCATGAGCAGAGAGGTAGGAGTGCAAAGGAAGCTTCGAGAAGAATGGCAAAACAAAGGTGGTGGTGCCACTGGATGTGAGAAAGTGGTGAAGATGTGTTCATTACACCTACCTGTCTGGAGTAAATGAGACAAATTGAATTGTGTTGTTGTCACATGAAGAAATTGTTTTGAGCTGTCTAGGCAAGTCAACCTTTATACAGCAAAGCCGTTTTGTTCAGTGGTTCTCAACCATTTTTTTCCCCGACTCACATACCACCTGAAGTAATCTCTTACTAACATAAGTGCTCTGGGGTGAGTAAGGGATTACTTAAGGTGATGTGTGAGAAGGAAAAGGTTGACAACCAGTGGGTTAGTGCAAGAATAAAAATAATTCAAAGAGTTCAGGCTTCAGTGTAAAAGAGAAAAGTAGAGTTAAACGGTGCTTATTATACTAATGGGAGGGCCATTCCGGAGACTGATAACAGCAGAAAAGAAACTGCCCTTGAACCTGGTGGTGCAGACTTTCAAACTCGTGTCTCTTGTATGGGTTAGGAGAGAGCATGATTGGGGTGGGATGGGTCCTTTAAAAGGCTGGCCACCTTCACAAGGTGAAGGCAGAGTCAATAAAAGAAAAAGCAAAGATCGGAAAAAAATTCACGCCAGGACACAGAATACAGAACACAGCAGCTCTGGGACACCTAAAATAAAAGAGAATGCTGGAAATCTCCAACAGGTCAGCCAGCATCGATGGAAAGAGTAGAGTTCATTTTACAGGTTAATAAATTGTCAACAGACAATGAAAATGCATCCAAAATTGTTAAATGCCTGAATTGGGGGCATCTGTCTGAATGTTTTATGTTTGAGATTCTTCAGTACAGCTTCAACCTCTGAAGTTTATGTGCTAACCATTGATACACAACTTGTGTCATCAGTGTTGTAGCTTTGTTACATATTCCAGTGCAGAAAGCAGGCCGTTTGACCTTCCAGTCTGCGCCAAACTATTCTTTTGCCTACTCCCACTGACCTGCACCTGGGCCATAATCCCTCCATACTCTTCCCATCCAGGTATCTGTCCATTTTTTTCAAAGATATTAAAATCAAGCCTGAGGCAGACTTAGAGGATGATAGCGCGTTGATCGGAACAATCAAAAAACAATGCAGTTTCAGAAGGCTACAGAAAGGCCCCAGCGCTCTCCTTCAATCATGAACGTTTTTCACTGCAAAATACTTGGTTTCACATTGATTAATCATCTTTACATCTTAAACCAAAATAACGGTTTGCTATCTACATCAGAAGACTAAAACTCTTTCACACATTATCACATTCTTTATCGGAAAGGAAGCTACTTTCTCAAAATGTGTATGCAGTTGAAGATTTTTAAAGCTGATAACACACCCAGCAAGTCTAACTAAAACTTACTGAGCGTGGTTGTCAAAATATCCTACAGCAAGCATTAAGCAAGACTGTATTTAAGTCTTTGTTGTACGGCATGGTGTTAATTAGCTGGGACCTACATTTATCTCATTTTCCATTCCCTAATATTTTCTTACTGCACTAACTTTCATTCAGATTGCCTCAAGCAGCAGTTTATGTCTGAAGAGAAAAGGCTGAAGATGATGGGTCCTTGAGCAAAGAGCTGTTGGAGGGACTCAGTGGGTCAGACTGCATCTGTGGGTGTAAAAGGTCACCGTTTCAGGTAGGGGCATTTTATTGAGACGTGGGGGGGGGGGGGGGAAGAGAACACATCTTAATTAATATGAGCCCTTTGTCAAGGTATGGGGGACTTCTTCGGGTTAGGTGCCCCTCGAAGAGTCTTCGCAGTGGAGCAGCTGAATGGAATGAAACAAGAAAGTCTGCAGATGCTGTGATTGCTGGGCACTACACAAAGGTGCTGGAGAAACTCAGCGTCATGTGCAAGTTGAGGGTAACCAGTGTTTCGAGACTGAGCTCTTCAACAACCCTGATAAAGGGCTCAGGCCCAAAACGTAGGCTATCCTTTGCTTCCTATGGACACTGCGTAACCTGCTGAGTTTCTCCAGCGCGTTTGTGCGTGGCACTACCATCACCGCAACCGCAGACTTTCCTGCTTAACAACAACATTAAAGATCTGGTGTCTGGGTGACCAGTTTAGTTCTATATTGAAAGCAAACTGGAAGATTTGAAAAACTGTTTCTTCCCCCTCCACAGAGCCACCTAAAGACTAACAATAACATTCTAGATAATTAACCCCCCCCCCTCTTCTAAAGCCTCTGATTGGGGCAACTCTTACTAAGCTGGGATAAGGAGTCAGCCCAACGGCGAGCGGCACCAACCAGCTTTTCACCCTGGGCAATGCAATTTTAATCAAGCTTTATTCAAACAGTTGCTATGAGCAAAGCACGATCCAGGCATTCCCCTGGCTGAATCTTTGCTCCCATCTTCACCAAGGGTTTATGTGTTACATCACAGAAAATTTACTTTCAAAATTTTTAACTTACATATTTTTTACCTATAATTTTATTCCTTGTTTTAATTATTTATTTCTCTCTCCCTTTTTTTTGCTGGTTACTTGAGGCTGTCGGTTGCTTGTTTCTGGACACCTGGGGTTTAACTGTATTTAAAGTGGCCTGTGAGCGGAAGAAGGTTGGGAAGCACTGCATTAAGGGACTGACTGCACCCTTCCTCTGCCTGATAGCAGACATGGACCTGTTGGGGTCAGAGTGCGTCTTTGCACTCGGGAGCAAGGTGATCGTAAAGCCAAAACGTCATAAGCGCTTTAAATTTGCACGAGGCATTATAAATGTTGTGTTCAATTATGAGTGGCCCATTTCAGGGCCACTGATTTAAACAAAGACGGATACCAATGATGGGAAGTTCTTGATGAACCTCAACATTTTTTTTGAGGAAATAATGCAAGAGAAAGAGAAAGAGCCATCTTATTCAAATGGAAAGTCTCTAGACCTCCAACAGTATTTCAATGGTTCTCTCATATTATGTCCTGTTTTAGAAAAAAAATTAGATGTCACGTATTTGATTCATCGGTGAAATTTGAAGATACTTGGCTTATTTGCATTTGATTATAAATGTTTTTAACGTGATTAGATGTACTCACTCTTCCAGATGAGATATTGTCTTATCTTTGTTTTTTGATTCACGGTCTGAATCAAAAACTACAAATATAGATGTGACCCTCAGGATAAGCTGCTCAGATTTTATTTGGTTAGTTTCCTTTTTTTTCCAATAGAGAAGGTTAGACGGGGTTTTATATATAATATTTTGATGTATTTTCTGCTTTCGTCCAGTCCAGTGGTGGGGGCGGGGGCGGAGGCTGAGTTTATACTGTTTGAATATATATTTTCAGTTTTGTTACCTTTACGTCATTGTACTGTATTTATAATAAAAACCAATAAAAAAAGATTGAAAAAGGGAAAGACTGGAAATTGTACTCTGACGGGCACAACTAGGTGCTGTGGCAGTGCCAAGGGGGAACACCATCCATCTATGAATGAAAAGATCTGCAAAAGGTAATGCCAGCACATAACAGGCAAATCTCTGCCCACCACTGAGCGTGGAACGCTGACGTCGGACAGCAGCAGCAATCTTCAAGGATCCACACCACTCAGTGCATCTCTGTATATTTTTACCTACATCTGTATTTGCACAGTCAGTTTGTTTACAGTTCCTCCTTTCTTTGAGAACAGTTTACTGTTACTGGCAATAGAAATTCTGCCTGTTCCTCAGGAAACAAAAAGAATCTCAGGGCTCTATGCAATGTCGTGTGCGGACTCTGACAATCAATGTGAACTTTTTTTGAGTGCAGGCACTGGACTTCAAGCTGCAAGCTAGTTAGATCCAAAAGGTTGTCGGCTCCTCTGCATTCCTCTGATGGTGCTATCGAGGCTGTTCCTTCAGCATCCAGAACCAGACTCTCCTTTCCAACTTCCTCCTTGTTAAAACTGAAGTCATTCAGTTCCTGCTCAAAACATTTCACGCCAGGCTCAATATCAATTTTATTTCTGCCAACTCTCCAGTGAAACACCCAAGGCTACAATTTATATTAATTGAACAATTTAAATGCACGTTATTGCTGCTGTGCAGAGGGCCTGGAAGAGTTTCCTCTATCTCTTATGCAATAAGAGGCATTTCAGCCCATCAAATCTATGGCAATCCTATTCCCAGATTAATTTCTCTGTAACCTGGTGCTTCTTTCCATGAGAAAGCAATACACGATGTTGAATGCAAAGACAGAATTCTCCACAAAAATGCATACCTACCTTCTCAGCTATTGCCACTGTGTCACCATCTGCTAAATCCCATTTTGTGACAAAATAAATTGCCTGCACTGGCACGGTAGACTTGACACAGGTCCCATCATAAAAAGCACATTTAACAAACAAAATATTGAATCATACTCCGCTCTGTTGACTGTCTACACTTCCCGCTGGCTCGGAAAGCAGCCAACGTGTTAAAAGATCTATCCTATTCCAGCCACACCCTCTTCCCGACAGAAAGGTGATTCACGAGTTTGATATCAAACACAAAATGTCCTGAACGAACATCACACTCGTAAAATAATGTGGGCTTTGCTCTGTTCTAACAGACCTCAGGGCTGTGTGCTCAGCCCGCTCCTGTCCATGCTATTGGCCCACGAATACATCACCAGATCCAGCTCCAACAGTGTCATCAAGTTTGCAGGTGATACAACAGTAGCTGATCTCGTCAGCAACGATGAGTCGCGCTACAGGTGGAAAATCTCACGATTTGGTGCCTGAATAACAACGTTATTGAGACAAAGGAGATGATCATGGACTTCAGGAGGACCTGGAATGATCACCCTCCACTACACATCGATAACTCTGTAATGGAGAGAGTAGAGAGCATCAAGTTCCTAGGAGTCCACTTAACTAGTGACCTATTGCAGATACACAACATCTCCTCACTTGTCAGGAAGGTGCAACAGCGACTGCACTTCCTGTGAAGACTGAAGGAGACAAGGCTACCAGCCACCATCATGTCAATCTTCTACAGGAGTCCTATTGAGAGTGTCCTGGCGGGCTGCATCAGAATGTGGAATGGTTGATGCAGAGAAATGGATCAGAAGTCAACCCACAGGACCATAAGACCCCATGATGTGATCTACTGGGATTGTTGTCTGAAGAGGGCGTGCACAATCATTGAAGACCCCTTCCACAGCGCATCTTTCAGCTACTCCCATCGGGGAAGAGATCCAGGCGGATCGGAGCCAGCACCACCAGGCTGAGAAACAGCTTCTTCCCACGGGCAGGGAGAATGGTGAATGATCAAAGGAATTGCTCACACTGACCATCCGAGACTCTCATATTCATCAAACGATATTTATATTTTTATTTTGTATAGATGAAATTCTTGTCCTGCCTATGTATTGCTTGTCTGTGTGTGTGTTATGTCTGGTTGTGTGTCTGCGTGTTTTGCACTGAGGACCGGAGAACACTGTTTCGTCGGGTTGTACTTGTGGAATCAGGTGACAATAAACTTGACTTGATCATGTAACTGCATTGTGTTCATTGATGTAACAAGCGTGGATTGATTAGCTGGACTGCCTGCAAAACAACCGTTCTCACTGTACCTCCGTGCATGTAACAAAAAGCAAACTTCTTATTTGCATTGCGATCTGCATGACATATTATCCTTTCACTTGGAAAAAGTTCACTAATTTTTAGTTCAGAGATACAGCCCTTCTGGCCCATGAGCCCAAGCCACTCAATTTTGAATACAGATTGATGAGGGTTACAGCAGGCTTTTTCATTGAGTTTGGGTAAAACAAGAACTAGAGGACATGGGTCAAGGATGAAAGGTGGAAAGTTAAGGGGAACTTCTTGAGCCAGAGAGTGTAGAACAAACTGTCTGCAGAAGTGGTGAATGTTAGCTCAATGTTGACATTAAGAAAAATTTGGACAGGTACATAGATGGGAGGGGTACGGGGGATATAGTACAGGCCTATGGGACTAGGCAAGGATAGTTTGACGCAGACTAAGTGTGCAGGCCTTTTTTCTGTGTTTTAGTGTTCTCTGGTTCTACACCCATGTGACCTATTAATAATTAACATTCCTTCTTTGGAATGTGGGAGGAAATTGGAGCACCCGGACAAAATTGTCACAGACCCCCGCCCCCCCCCCCCCCCCCAACGTACAAACCCCCTAACGACAGCGCTGGATTCAACTCTGCATCGATGGAGTTATAATAGCTTCATGCTAACCGCCATGCTAGTTGTATGATTTCAATGGTATTCTTTATTTGATTTGAATACATATTGTTCTCTTGTCATGAGCACTTGCACTGTTCAAATAGTCAGTGTCTTACAGCCCAAAGAGCCCTCCAGCTTTAGTCCCACTTGTCCATATTAGGCCCAAACCCTCCAATCCCCTCCCATTCATGGAGTTTTCCAAGTATTTCATAAAGTGAAATAATGGGTGTCAACATCCCCAAGAATCTTTCCTGGAGCCTCCAGGTTGATGCAATCACAAAGAAGGCTCACCTACGGCTATACTTTGTGGGGTATCTGAGGAGTTTCAGTATGTCACCAAAGGCTCTTGTAAACTTCTACAGGTGCACCATGGAGAGCATTCTAGCTGGTTGCATCACTGCCTGCTATGGAGGCACCAACTCTCAGGTCAAGAATAAACACCAGAGGGTTGTTAACTCGGCCTACGACATCACAGGCACCAGACTTCACTCCAGTGAAGACATCTACATGAGGTGGTGTCTTAAAAAGCAGCCTCTATCCTTAAAGACACCCACCATCCAGGCCATCCCCTCTTCACTCTGCTACCATTGGGGAAAAAGGTACCGGTGCCTAAAGACAGGCACTCAGTAGCACAAGGACAGCTTCTGCCCCGCTGCCATCAGATTCTTGAATGATCAATGAACCAAAGACACTGCCTTATATTTCATGAACTATTATTATTTTATTTTTTATAGTAGTGTTGTAAGATGGTTATAATATGTATAATATGTTTGGACTGTGATGCTTCCACAAAACACAGAATTTCTTGACTTGTTCATGACAATAAATTCTGATTCTAATTCTGAAGAAAGCTAACGTACCTGCCTACAGCATGTTGACAGCTTGTTCCACGTGCCCACCACTCTCTGAGCGAAGAACTGATCTCTCCCCACGTCCCTTCTAAATCAGATCCCCCTCACCTTATACTTATGCCCTCTTGTCTTAGATTCTCTAGGAAAGAGACTGTCATCATTCACTTTATCTATGCCCAACATGATTTGATCGACCTCAAAAAGGCTGCTATCAAACTGCAACGCGGCGAGGAAAACAGGACTAGTTTTTCATCTCAACTCAACTTCCCTCATCCTGGCACAAGTTTGCCCACCTCTTCTGTAACCTTTTCAACTTTATAATATCCTTCCTGCAGCGAGGTGACCAAAACAAAGTTTGTCAGGTCATGTAGCAACATCACAAATCTCTGGTGAGATCACATTTAGAGTATTGTGTTCAGTTCTGGTCACCTCGTTATAGGAAGGATGCAGAAGCTATTGAGAGGGTGCAGAGGAGAGTTACCAGGATGTGGACATGGATTGGAAAATAAGGCTTATGAGGCAAGGTTAGCAGAGCTAAAAAAAAATTCTCTTTGGAGCGAAGAACAATGAGAGGAGATTTAATAGAGGTCTACAAGATTCTGAGAGGCATAAATAAGGTGGACAGCCAGTGCCTTTTTCCCCGGCAGGAATAGCAAACACCAAGGGACATCTCTACAAAGTGAAGGGAGGAAAGTTTAGGGAAGTTATCAGGGGTAAGCTTTTTAAAAAGAGAGTTGTGGGTGCTTGGAATGTCTTGCCAGGGATGGTGGTGGAGGCTGAAATGTTAGGGACCTTTAAGAGACTCTTAGACAGGCATATGGATGAAAGAAAAATAGGATACAAGGTAGGAAGGGTTTCGGTTTTTTTTTGGTCGGAATATATTGGTCAGCAGAACATTAAGGGCTGAAGGGTCTGTACTGTGATGCAGTGTTCTATCCTCCCTTTCTCATCATGTTGGAGGTTTGGATCTGGAGTTCGGGTTGCGGATTAATCGAGCAGGAGTCTGTGTGGTTGCGGAGGTTGCGGGAGCGCTGAAGGCAAATCCACAGTGTCTCTGAAGGGACTCTTTTGTTTCTCTTTCTCTGACTGTAAGGGGTGCTGGGCAACGCTAACGGGGAATTTTTGTCTGCCTTATGCAGATTAAAGGTGATTTTGTGTAATATTACATTTCTGTTTTGTTACATGACAATAAATAGTACCTGATCTGAAGAAAAATAGGGGGTTATAGACTGTGAGGGAGGGTGGTGTAGATCAATTGTGGAGGTGATTTATATGGGCCAGCACATCATTGCAGCACCAAGGACCTCTACTGTGCTAATCTAATATTCCTTGTATGACATCAAAATTTCAACACGATGTTCCAATTCTTATATTTATAGCAGTAATCCATCAGTTGACTTGAGCTCAGGAACATATAGCAACTTGGACATTTAAATAACAACGTGGGAGGAAGGTGGGGGGCGGGGGGAAGCAACAATTTCACTCGATCAGTACAAGTGAATAAGGTTGGAATTTGTGGATGGACTCCTTCATAACTTCCTGCTGGATTTGAGAGGAGAGTCCTGCAACTGCAGAGAAATTCCAGCAGGCCCCTCCTAGTTCCATTGGTGCTCTCCATGCAATGAACAGCCTTGGAATTTGGAACAAGTGTTGGGATCTCAAAAAGGGAGGCACCATCCTAAAGGAGCCTCTTCACTGTGCTCACCATCTCTTCTCACTGCTAACTTCAGGCAGAAGGCACAGAAGCATTAAGTCCGACAACTTTATGTTCAAGATCAGTTTTTTGTCCCCTCATCAGGCTCTTGAAGCTTCCTGTATTTTCATAACCTTAAGATATTCCAGGACCACCAAAAGTTATCTTTTTATTTTCTACTGACTTCTCTGGTTTCCATTAAAACTTCCCCCTCTATCTTCATACCACCCCCTACCCCCCTCCCCAACCACCATCCCTGTCTCCTTTCCTCTAGATCTATCACTCTCTCTCTTCCTTTTTCCCTCTGTCTTTTTTCATGGAGCCAAATCAATTCTCACCTTTCCTCTTATCATATCCAATTAACACCTTTTGTTTGTTGGTCCGGACCCCCCCACCATTCTTTCCCTAGTCTTTATTCGGATGGCCGCCTGCTTTTTGCTTATATTTTGAGGAAGGGCCCAGGCCTGTCAGCAATATATCTTTACCTCCTATGGACACTGGAAGACTGGCTGACTTCCTCCAGCATTTCTATGAAATGTGTGTTTTCACTATAATCACAGCGACTGCAGATTTCTGTGTTCTACTCCACTTCAGAACTGTTGCCTTTCTGCCCTCAACTGTCCATCTTGTGAATTGCCGTTCGTTTTGGCTTGGCTTTCGGGAATAAGCACTTCAGCTATTTCTAATCGTTAACAATTCCAGCTTTTTTTGCCAGGTTTTTTCCCCCCTCCCTCCTTTTTCCTGCTGTTAATTTCGCACATTTGATCGTCTGGTTAATGGTTTGAAGGATTATTAGTGTAGTGTTTAGTGCAATGCTATTACAATGCTGTCTGTGAAGAGTTTAGATGTTCTCCACAGGTCTGCATGGGTTTCCTATGGGTGCTCCGGTTTCATCCCACCCTTCACGAGGGCTGTAGTTTAATTGGGATAATTGGGTGGCATGGGTTCATGGACTGGAAGAGTTTGTTACTATGCTCTTTGTCTAAATTTAAATTTAGAAAACAGTTCCTTCAGCTCATCTTGTCCTTGGTGACCAAGTTGTCCATCAAAGGTTGCCCCATTTTCCTCCATGTGGTCCTCTAAACCTTTCCTATCCATGTCTGAAATGTTGTCATTGTCACAGCCTCTACTACTTCCTCTAACAGCTTATTCCACACGACCACCACTCTCTGTTTAAAAAAAATTCCCATCTCAAGTCCCCTTCAAATCTTTCACCTTAACGCTTTGAACTCCATGTCCCTGTTTTCAGGGACTACCAACAAGTGCATATACTCCGTGTCCCATTTTTCCAGGACTGTTTTTATACCAACCACCAGCTGGTTCACACTGGGGGTGTTTGTACTGTAGTTTACCCATGGATCTAGTCCGGAATATATACAGTACAACTCTGATTTTCTGGGCCTATTTCGGATAAATGTTTTTTTCACAGAACTGGTCATTTTTTTTACGAACAGCCCAGTAGCAAATCACTTGCAACAGTGTTTAAACAACAAACAATAAAATGGATTTTTAACCATTAAAATAATGTTTAATTCTCACCAAAAAAAATGCTGGGCGCGCCAATCACCAACACCTCCCCACCGAAGCCCTGCTCATGCTAGGAGCCCGAGGGTTCCCCTTCTGGCCGTGAGCTTGAGGTCTGCTGCTTCCCCCATGGGAACCCGAGGTCCGCTCCTGCCATTGATGGGAGCTCATCCCCGGTCAGTTCGGCTCCGAAAATGTTTCGGATAAATGAGGATTTCTGATTTGTTTCAGATATCCTTGTTCATCCAAAAATTTTTTTTAATTTCGTATAACTGAGGATTTTGGAGAATCCGATTTCGGATAATCGGAGTTGTACTGTATTATGAACGGTTAAAAATGGCTGGAGTTCAAAGGGTTAACTGTATACCCTCTTGTTTTGTACTCCCCTACCTGAAGGGGGTAAAAAGACATCGGCATTCACTTATCTATGCACCTCATGATTTTAAGTACCTCTATAAAGTCATCCATCTGCCTCCCACACTCCAGAGAGAAAGGTCATCTTATATTTATTTCCCCATCTACACCTACGTCATCGCAGTTAATGCGACGCTATTGCAGCACCAGCGACCCTGGTTCAAATCTGGTGCTTTTTTGTAAGGAGTTTGTACGTCTCCTCTCGTGACCTGCATGGATTTTCCCTGGGTGCTCTGATCTCCTCCCACCCTCCAAAACGTACAGGGTTGCTAGGTTAATTGGGCGGCACGGGCTCATGGGCTGGAAGGGCCTGTTTCGGTGCTATAGCTCCAAATTAAAATTAATTAAAATTTTAGAATTAAGTCATCGTCCATTTATGCATTTACCCCTCTTTCACGCATATCCATCACCCATTTTGAGTCAAATGCTCTGGCCTATCTTCCACATTCACAGGCATTACTCAGTTTTCTCTCTGCCCCTCCTCTTTCTCTGCATCTTACACCTTCTCAAGCTCATAGGCCTGCAACCTTAATTCTTGTCCCTTTCTCTACAGGTGCTAGCTGATCTGCTGGCTATTTCCAACATTTATTTGCGAATTCTGTACTCACTTCTCCTTTGTATTTCACAGCCTTGATCCCAGCATAGAATGGCACAAAGCTACTAGCGAGTAGCACCTGCAAGAGATAGCAAAAGTCAAAGGCAAATCGACAGATTCACATTTTCGTTCATTTTGCAGGCCCTGCTGGCATTAATGCAAGGTAATATGCCACTCTAAACTCAATCCCTCTGCTTATTGTCACATATCCTCATGAGCTCTTTCCTCTTTCCAATACAACAAAGACAACACAAATGAGTTAACATAAGTGGACCAAAAGTATCTTACAGTTGCTGAAACTCGGGTTCAATCCTGACCCCATGTGTAGTCTGCACGTTCTCCCTGTGATTGTCTAGGATTCCTCTGGCTGCTCTGGCTTCCTTCCAGGATGTGCGGGTTGGTAGGGTTAATTGGTCCTAGTGTAGTGAGTGGTGGAATCTAGGGAGGGGCTGATGAGAATGTGGGGAGAATTACAAAAATGTGGGATTAGGATGAATGAGTAGCTGATGTTTGGCAAGAGCATATGCATATACAATGTGGAAACAGGCCCTTCAACCCAGCTTGCCCATGCTGACCCAAGTGTCCATGCACACTAGTCCCACCTGCCTATGTTGGGCCAAATCCCTAAACCAGGGCTTCCCAAACCCACTCATATACCACCTTAAGTAATTCCTACGCCATAGGTACTTTATAATTAGTAAGGGATTACTTAAGGCGGTATGTGAGTAGAAAGAAAAAGGTTAATCGTACCTAATTGACTCGTTATGTGCACGGTTTCATATCTCCAAAGGAAATGGGAAAATGACAATTTTTCTCAACCAAAATATTTCAGTAACAATTGGGTCTAGAGCAGTGATTCTCAACCTTCCCTTCCCACTCACACACCACGCTTAAGTAATCCCTTGCTAATCACAGAGCACCTATGGCATAGGGATAAGTGAAGGTGGTATGCGAGTGGAAAGAAAACATTTGGGAAACCCTGCTCTAAACTCATCCTATCCATGTATATATCCATTTATTTCTTAAATGCTGCCTCAACCACCTCCTCTGACAGCCCCTTCCATACACCCACCTTCTTCAAGATAAGGGCTCAGGCCTGAAACATTGGTTATATATCCTTTACCTTATGCAGATACATGTACATTAGAGTTGACACATTAGACTGCTCACAGAAGAACCCTTCTTACTGTATGATAAACTAAAATAAGAACAGTGGGAGTGTGGAAAGTGCTGAGCGCTGCCAGCTGAAGTGGTGAATGTGGGCTCACCTTTAACATTTAAGAAGAATTTGGACAGGTTCATGGATGGGAGAGATATGGAGGGTCATGGACAGGCTGCAAGTCAGTGGGACTAGGCAGAAAAATGGTTCAGCACAGACTAGAAGGCCTGAAAAGGCCTGTTTCTGTGCTATAATGTTCTATGGTTCTTTGGTTCTAATGGAAAGAAAGAAAAAAAAATCACACAAGGCCATCACAATGAGAGTATTTGACATCTTTCAAGGAAGGAATGACTAACCTCGGTAGAATAGGGAGGATTGAAATACTTTAGCACAGGTTGAGTACCCCATATCAGACGTTCTGAAAACCAAAAAGTGCCAACATGACGTTACATGTTGAAAAAAATTCACCACCTGACTTGCCCGTGTTTGGCTCTGCTGCTCTGTTGGCGCCAATTTGTTAACAATAGAGCTCAGAACGAGCTGGGAAGACAGACGCTGAATGGCTGGATGTCGGCTCAGACAAGCAGGCTGGAATCTCAAGCCATCAGTGAGCGACTGGTGAAAGTCGGCAGGCCAGGCAGCTCATGGGGAGAACATGAACGCCAATTGTCCTCGTTTCAGGTAACTCCCTCCCCTCTCTCTTTCCATTTCTTCTTTACCCTCTGTTGCACTTGGCTTACAAACTGCGAGCCACTGTTTCCCAGCTGCAAGCAGTTGGATGAATCCTTTGTCCCAGCATCATGAAGGAGAGCAGCCTCCTAGGCAGGAGTGGGACCTCGGGCTCCCAGGCAGGAGCAGGACCTCGGACTCCCAGGCAGGAGCAGGACCTCGGACTCCCAGGCAGGAGCAGGACCTCGAACTCCCAGGCAGGAGCAGGACCTCGGACTCCCAGGCAGAAGCAGGACCTCGGACTCCCGGGCAGGAGCAGGACCTCGGACTCCCGGGCAGTAGTGGGGACCTCGGGCTCCCGGGCAGGAGTGGGGACCTCAGACTCCCAGGCTGAAGCAGGACCTCGGACTCCCAGGCAGGAGCAGGACCTCGGACTCCCAGGCAGGAGCAGGACCTCGGACTCCCAGGCAGGAGCAGGACCTCGGACTCCCAGGCAGGAGCAGGACCTCGGACTCCCAGGCAGGAGCAGGACCTCGGACTCCCAGGCAGGAGCAGGACCTCGGACTCCCGGGCAGTAGTGGGGACCTCGGGCTCCCGGGCAGGAGTGGGGACCTCAGACTCCCAGGCTGAAGCAGGACCTCGGACTCCCAGGCAGAATCAGGACCTCGGACTCCCAGGCAGAAGTGGGACCTTGAACTCCTGGCCAGAAATGGCTCCTGGGCAGGAGTGTGGACCGTAGTCAGGACTGGTGGTGGTGGTGGGGAGGCATCGGGGACTGGCGGCAGCGGTGGGGAGGAGACAGGAATCGACAACGGCTATGCTACTGTGCTGTTTTTGAGGTTTTTTTCAGTTTTGTTCTGATAACCGAAAAACCCAAAAACCAAACAACGTCTGGTCCCAAGCGGTTTGAATATGGGATGTGGTACCTGTAGCACAGGTTAGCACAGAGGGGAATGTTTTTCTTATTAACTAAAAATAGGTCAGAAATTATTTTAGAAACTTCTGAATTACTTTATTTTTTGAAATCCTGGTTATTTCAATAGGGGGAAAAGCAATTTTTCATACTTTAGACAAGATCTAATTGTTCTACAATATCCCAGGTGGATTTAAATTAAAACTGTTTGGAGAACAAAATATGATATATAGAAGAAGCTGTTCCAAGATCACACTTGGAATATTGTGTTCAGTGCTGGTCAGCTTATTACAGGAAGGATGTGGAAAATTTGGAGAGGGTGCAGAGATTTACCAGGATGTTGCCGGGATTGGGGAACGTATTTTATGAAGCAAGGTGAGGGGAGGAAGATTTAGGGGAGACATCACAGTAAGATTTTTTAGAGTTGTGGGTGCCTGGAATGCATTGCCGCAGTGGTGATAGAGGCTGGTATGAAATGGACATTTAAAAGATTCTTCGACAGACACATGGATGCAAGAAAGATAGACAGTTATGGGTGTGAGGTAGTGAAGGTTTAGATTGCTGAGGTTTATATAGGTCGACGCAACATCATGGGCTGAAGGGCCTGTACTGTGCTGTAATATTCTATGTTCCATTGGAAAATTTTGAAGTGGAGGCAGTTTGAAAGGCCCAGCTTACAAGCAAATATCTGATTTCTTTATCTTCAAATATCCATTCACACACTATCTGAGTTGAATTACCGTCACGAGATCCTCCCTGGTAGGAAACGATGAGATCAAACAGTTTTTTAGAGTCTTGGCATTTGTGACTGAGATGTGGAGGCGACCATGGGCTTTCTGGTGCGCATCAGCTGCAAGTATCGAGTTCATGCCATTCCTTGAAAGGAAAAACAGCTAATCACAGTATCTGTTTGTCGTGTTCACAGCCTGAATAAATTCTACCATCTAATGAACAACATTTGCTGACAGATTTCATCAGTCGTTCAGCACAGGGAGCAGGTTGGATAGGGGGTCTGGCTTGCGAAAGACAATCCATCGTATAACAAAGAATGCTAACTCACTTCAACGAGAAGCTGGAGGGTCTCAGCGAGTCTGGCAGCATCCATGGTTGGAAATGGTCAATGTTTCAGGTCGCGGTCATTTATCGAGGCTAAATATTGAGTCTTGATAAGGATCCTGATCCAAAACATTGACTGACCTGTGGATGCTGCCTGACCCACTGAGCTCGCCCAGCTTTTTGTTGTGTGCTCAAGATTCCAGCGTTTTGTTTCTTTACTCAGACTTAAGTCTACTTAAAGAGTGAGGAAACCATTACTCAGACAACGGTCTACTTAAAGATTGGTGGGGGACTTTACTCACACAGAGTCACTTCAAGATTAGGGGAGGGTATTCAGACATACTGTAAATCTACTTAAAGAGTAGGGGGAGGGGACTCAGACATTTAAAGAGATGGGGGGCATTACTCAGACATGAGTCTACCTAAAGAGTTGGGCAACTTAAACTTCAACAAATTCTCCCAATAAGAGTCAGACAGCTCTGTTTGTAAAATGAATTTAGTGGAGGCTCGATCAATCTCATTCACTTACAACAGTGGAGTCTCGAGGCTTGAGTGACAGGGAAATTATCCAATCATCAACATCCTGGCTTGAGTGACAAGGAAATTATCCAATCACCTTCAGTCTGTTCTTCTGTTACTAGAAGTGCCCTTTGATATAAAATGAAATATACACCTCACGTGACCTCCATACTAGCTTTTTGTATTCATATTAAATTTGAAAATCGCCTGATTTTCCACACTCCTGACAAAGGGCCCAGGCCCGAAACGTCGACTGCCTTTCACTTCCCACGGATGCTGCCTGACCTGCTGAGTTTCCTTAGCACGTTGGTGAACTGCAAATGCCTTCGCCATTTTCACATTCTGAGTTGGCTGCCGTGTAATGGAAGATTTAAACCGTGTTTTTTACTTTTGCAGCCTCTGCTTCTGCAAGGCTGAGAACCTGCTTGTTTTTAGAATCAGCAGACATAAGCTCAATTCCACCGAGGGGCCAGAGATGCAGTTATCTGACTTAAAAGGACATCTGTGTAGCAAGAACATTTAACCTTCCTGCTTGTTTTGGTCACAGACTGTCAGAGACCTAACCTTGATGCAAAATAAACTATTGTATTCAAAGTGATAAGCTGAAAATTATGTTATTCAATAGAAGCCTAGGTATTCTAGCTTGCTCACTTATCTTTCTTACCGTGCTGGGAATAGGTGCTTGGGTAAGCAGTTTTTGGATAATATAAGCCATGGTCCCGCTACTGAAGGGAGAGACTCTCCAAGAGGTGGCAACATCTCTCAGCAAGAAGAAGAACTTCTAGAGTCCGGCCAACGTCTCGGTCGGGGGAGGTGGAGAAGCTGCTACCCGCGCCCCGACAACCTACTACAAGTGTGAAGTCGTTGCCTCGCCTCGGCAGTTGGGACCAGTCCAGGCGTTGATAAGTATAATTGGGAAGGGCCTGCATATGGTAGTTTGAAATTAGCTTTTGAATTTGTAATAAACATTTGTATAAACTGAACTGCTCTCGGTGTGTGTGTGTCTATTTTCTTTCGGTAGCTCAAACACTGTGACCAATCTAAAACGAACAAAGTGAGAGGTACAAGTTTACCCAGGACATGCCGTTATAATCCAACACCCCAAGCTCAGCAAAGAATGAAGCTGAGGAACAGCCCAGTAAGTCCAAGGGATTGAATGGCCCACTCCTGTCCTTCCTGATTTTTGTGTCTTACCGAAGTGGCTTCATAAAGTCATAGCCGGGGGTTATGGCTCCAAACATCTGTCTCCTGACATCAGCTGCAAACTTGTAAGTAAATTCTTTACATTGCTGATTGTGGGAAAAGAAGAAAAAACAATTAAACAGACTTATTCTAGTAATTAAGGGAGCTCGCTCAAGAAGATGTTGAACCTCCTGATTACCAGCAGTTAAGGATGATACTAATGCAATGATACCAAATGGATCAGAATTAGACCACCCATTCTCAACCTTTTTTCAGCTATGGCCTTCTTGAGGACTCTGCTTAAAGAAGTGGTTTTCAAACTTTTTCTTTCCACTCACTTGCCACCTTAAGCATTCCCTATGCCAGAGGTGCTCTGTGATTAGTAAGGGATTGCTTAAGGTGTGATGTGAGTGGAAAGAAAAACTTTGAAAACCAATGTTTTTGAATCGTACTTAATTAACGTTATGTGCATAGTTTCAAAACTCCAAAGGAAATGGTCCAATGACAATTTTTCTCAAGCAAAATATTTCAGTAACAATTGGGTCGTGTGCAGTGATTCTCAACCTTCCCACTCACATCCCACTTTAAGCAATCCCTTACTGATCACAGAGCACCGATGGCAAAGGGATTACTTAAAGTGGGACATGAGTGGAAAGAAAAAGTTTGAAAACCACTGACTTACAGTTTATGGGCCCCCTTCCCTGTGAAGCAGTAAATTTTGGTCTCTTTCATATTTCTCTCCTATTGACGACATAAAAAATTAAAAATTACTAGATTCTTTAGATATTTGCAAATTTGGCATTTTCTTCAATCTCAGACTTTTGATTTATCTGGAGCTCCTGATGTAAACTTTGTGGATGAGTTTTTTTGCCTTGTAGCCTTCTCCTAAAGGTTTAATATCTATATGATAAGTTACTATGCTTAAGACAGGCACGTTATTTAAAATTAAAAGTGCGTGGGAAGAGGATTTAAATCTTTCAATATCAGATGAAGTTTGGTATTTAATTTTTAAGTTGGTCAATAATTCCTCGTTAATTGCTTGTCATTGTTTACTACAATTTAAAGTTGTACATAGAGCACACATGTCCAAAGTTAAATAATCTCATTTTTATGCAAGATATAAATACTTGCTGTGATAGATGTAAGAGAGGAGAGACTTTGGTTGCTCTTTTTGGAACAATGGGAAAGGATGATGTTGTAAAGAAAAAGAAAATAAATTATGATATGTGAGGTGAAAAGCAAACAAGGCTTTTACTTAAATGTGCTGTGGTCCCGAGTGAGGGTGGGGGGGTCATAAGGGCTCCCATTGAGAATGACTGAACTAGACTGCATGCAAATTTCATGGAGAGATACAGTACTGAAACAGGCCCTTGTGGAAAAAGAAGGGAACAAGCTGTGCCTGTGAGCTTTGTCATGCTGGGAGTTGGCGCAGATCAGCAGCTGTAGAAGTAATGAGTGACAGGTCTTGGTGCAAGTTCAGAGTTGGTCAGCAGACTTTGATCACTTCAGCCACAGAATAATTAAGGAGTGAGACTGGCCAAAAATGCTTTGGGATTATCATCAGTTGGAGTAAAATCTAACCATGGAATATTAAATCCCTCTATTCAGATTATGAGACACATAGGTTGGGTGCACTTTTATCCCAGAGCCAGAGTAGCAAACGCCAGAGGATATCTGTACAAGGTGAGGAGAAGTAAGTTTATATTTAAATTTAAACATACAGCAGTAACAGGCCATTTCAGCCCACGAATCCATGCTGCCTAATTTACACCCAATTAACCTACAACCCCTGGTACGTTTCAAACAGTGGAAGGAAACTAGAACCCCAAGGGAAAAACCACGCAGACACAGGGAGAGCATACAAACTCCTTATAGATAGCGTGGGATTTGAACACTGGTCTCAATCACTGCCACTGTAAAGGCGTTGCGCTAACCGCTATGCCAACCCGTGCCACCCTTTAGGGGAGAAGTAAGGGTTAGGTATTTTTGCACAGACAGTAGTGGGTGCCTGGAATGCATTGCCAGCAGTGGTGGTGGAGTCTCATACAATGGGGATATTTAAAAGACTCTTAGTCAAGCACATGGATACAAGAAAAATAGAGGATTATGGGTGTGAAATAGAGAAGCTTGGATTGTGGAGTGGGTTTATATACGTCGGCACAACATCATGGCCAAAGGGCTTGTTGTCTGCTGCAATGTTCGAGATTAGTTTTTAATTCCAGACCAAGCCATCATCGCAAGTACAAAGATCTCAAACATGATATGGGTCATATTGAGGATAAAGCACAAGTTTGATCAAGTCATGTAGAAATTATTTTGGCTGAGAATAAAGGACTGAGCCAGGCTAAGCCAAAGCATAATGCTTTATCAGAGCATGCATCGACCTTTGGACATGACAAGCATGGACAAGTTATGCTGAAAAGCCTCCTTTAGAGCTCTAGGACTATGAACATTACAGCTCCGAAACAGGACCCTCGACCCTTCTGGTCTGGCTGAACTATAATTCTGACCAGTAAACTGCACCTAGTCCATAACCCTCCATACACCTTTCATCCATATACCTGTCTAATTTTTCTTAAATGTTAAAATTAAGCCGGCATTCACCACTTCAACTTGCAGTCCTGAGATAGAAAAGGCATGGGTCAAGATATTGGCAGCAGGAGACCTGGGACAATGGCAAAGAAAGGTGAAATTTCATGGATAGGAAATGGGTCATCTAAGACAGCAGGGACAGATTGGCAGGTTAATTGGCCACTAATTTCCCCCAGAGTGTGGGCAAGTGTTCGATTCTGGAAGGAGTTAATGGTAATGAGTTTATATTTATTGGACAATGTACATACACACCGTAATTCTTACTAGCTCCAGCTGAACAGGAACTTCATTAAGAAAATAAATAACAACAGTATGTAATAAATTACGAGATGATAAAATGTGAGTCATTAATTAAAAAATGATTAATGTAGGATTAGCTGATGGTGACACAGATTCCATGCCTTTTATTTTTGCTCCAGATTCTAGCCCATGAGCTGGAGGGTAGAGGAGCATCAGCGGGAGAAAACAAATGGTCAACGTTTCGGCTGGAACCCTGAAGCTTTTCATTTAACTTATAACCCCATTAATTTGTGAAGTCTTTTAATCCCACTGGCGTTATTCAGTCCACCGAGTTCCTCCAGCAGCTTTTTTTTTGCTACTTTGACTTGTGTGCTATCCAGCGAATCAACCCATTACTTAAATCTGGCAGATAGTACAATAATAAAACAAAAGTGCAGGGTGTAGTGTTGTAGCAAGTCAAAACGTGCAGAATATACCGTATTTGCTGGTGATAGGATGATTTGTGTATAGGACACAACCCCGCCCCCCCAGATTTTCCACCCAAATTGTAAGTTTTCAGCTATACTCTTTGTTTAAGATGATCCATCCCCATGTCTGGCATTGACCACTGAACAGTGGAATGATGCTGTCACAATATTTTAATTCCTAATTACCCTGTAAAGGTTTTAATTTTATAAGCAAATTTAAGAATGAAGTGCCATTGGCTCTTGTAACAGGCCGTTTAGAGCCGGTACATAGCTGAAGGCTGTCAGACTGGGTGAATGGATCCTGTGGGGGAGCACTGAGACTTCGTTGAACACACACACAGGTTTGCCCACTGAACTAACCATGACCCTCAATGCGCACTCATTCAATTCACTGATGCCACTTGCGTGGAGATGAGTCAGGGTTGTCAGCGCAAGGAAGGTGCGCCAAGGGCCTGACTGGGATATTTGCATGGAGATGAGTCGGGTTGTCAGTGAAAGAAACGTGGTAGAGTCCTCCTTGGGCCTGTTGAGACACTTGATTCAGAACTGGTGGAATGGGGATAGGGTATGGAGGGTGAGGGTGAAGATGGTAGAGGTGTTGAGACTTCGCTATCAAGGTTTAGATTTTAGACCTAGCATATAGGGCAACCCAATTTTGAGGTGACGTTTTTAAGTTTTGAGGATAGTTCTCTACACTGGCATATACAACAAAGTGCAGGGTATAAAGTTAAACAGTACAAAGTCATTAATTTTACCAATGAGAGGTCCATTCAAGAACCTGATAACTGGGGGGGGGGGTATCCAAGATGACAGAAGAAGGGTAATAGAAGGATTCTAGAGCTCCTGAGATAGTGAAGTATAAAAGACAGAAAAAATAAGATCCCTCGAAAAGTTATGAGGAAAGGAAAAGGATAACACAAGAAAAAAAGTCAAAGAAGAATGGGAAAGGAAAAATGAAGAATGGAAAGAACTCACCTCATGGTTGGGAAGGAGAGGCCGACTGTGGGCCTTCCCAGAGGCATTGGGATTGGAAACTCGGGGCACCCATCGGGAGGAGAACTCACCCAGAAGGCTGAGCGAGGGCAGCCTTGGTGGAGGTGACCCAAGAGGAGGTTGATGGAGAACTGCAATCGAGGTGGCAGGAGTGCTGTCAGGCATGGACAGTGTGGAGGCCTGTGGACAAGGGGACTGACCTGAGACTGAGATGGTGATAGCAATAGAAATACCATGGGCCAGCAGGAAAACAAGAGACCTACCTTTTAAGGCTGTTTCTTCCTGGGGTCGGAGCTACGTCATGAGTTTGAGGCGTCGGGCCTGGCGGGTGGCAGGAGCAGCGAGGCCAGGAAGATTTTGGGATAGGAGGGATAGACGAAAGGTCAAGAGACTCGATGTCAGAGAGTGAGGAGGAAGAGGAAGATGGAGAAGAGGAGGAAGAACGGAGCTACGTCAAGAGTTTGAGGCATCGGGCCTGGCGGGTGGCAGGAGCAGCGAGGCCAGGAAGATTTTGGAATAGGAGGGATAGACGAAAGGTCAAGAGACTCGATGTCGGAGAGTGAGGAGGAAGAGGAAGATGGAGAAGAGGAGGAAGAACGGAGCTACGTCAAGAGTTTGAGGCATTGGGCCTGGCGGGTGGCAGGAGCAGCGAGGCCAGGAAGATTTTGGAATAGGAGGGATAGACGAAGGGTCAAGAGACTCGATGTCGGAGAGTGAGGAGGAAGAGGAAGATGGAGGAGGAAGAACATGGGGGAAAGAGAAGTATATTGAACAGAGATGGACAGAAAAGAAAAGGAGGTAGAGGGCTTGATGCCCTCTACCAGGGATATAATGGAGGCAATTGGCGAGATAAAAAGAACACTGAAAACAATGGTGGTAGGCCAGTGGGTAATTAAGGAGAAACAAGAAAGGGTGACAGAAACGGGGGAAAGGTTGGATAAGAGGGAAAATGAAATGGATGTGTGGGGGAGGAAAAGGACGTTAGAGAATTACAGTATGAGGAATAACCTCAAGAGTGTGGGAGTGAAGGAGGGTATGGAGGAAAGAGACCTGGTGGGTTTTTTTTTTAATGGATCCCAAGTGAGCTGGGGAGGGATAACATTGGAGACAAATTGGAAATAGAAAGAGTCCACCGGTCTCTCACGCTTCCCACCCCCGGTCCCCCACATCCAAAACAACTATCCCGCACTGTCCTGGTTAGATTCCTTCGCGAGATTTATCACCTAATTCTTTGAGGGAGGGGGGCCCCTTCCTCCCTGGGCACAAATTGGACTACATTGGACTACATAGGTGAAAAGATAGCAACTGAGTTTATATATAAATGGGACACTAAATTAATTTTTAAAAAAACAGATAACTACATACTAAAGCACGTTCTTCAGACATGGCAAAGAATAAGTCAGTGTATTGGATTAAAGGTGGGGGATATCTCCCAAAATCCTCTTGACCCATTAAACCTTGTTCATGTGTAATGACATGGGGATTCTAATTCGAAGGGGGAATGTTCACGTTTATCTCTACAATGTATTTCATATTCCAAGTGAGAGCCTGAAGCCAGGCTTACTCAGGTCAAAGGAAAGGTGGGAATCATACTTGGGCATAACAATCCATGAGTGGTGCTGGTCAGATTTGTGTCTGGACAGCATGACAGCCGTTATTAACGCCAGGTACAGGTTGGTGCAATACAATTTCCTGCATCAACTGTACCTCACACCACAGAAATTACATAAATCCAAACCAGAAATCTCAGAAATGTGCTTTAGGTGTGGTATGGAGATTGGAACCTTTATCCAATCAACCTGGCTGGGTATAAAGGTGAGATCCTTCTGAGAGGACTTGGGGGACATTCTGAAAGAAATTACAAAGGTAGATTTTTCACAGGATCCGGTATTGTACCTTCTGGGAAACATTATGGATGTGCGTTTTAAACTGTTCAACTACCAAATTCAGCTCATGAAGGTCGCCTTGTCGGTAGCCAGGAAGTGTATCGCGGTCACGTGGAACTCTGACTCCCAACTAAATATTACACGATGGAATACGCAAATGCAGAGTTGTATTCCCCTGGAGAAAATTACATACAATTTAAGGAGGAAATATGACACATTCGTTAAAAGTGTGGCAACCTTATCTGAAACACATAGGTACACAGATATAATTCACCCCTTTGGAATAAAGGAAATGAAACAAACCATCCCAGCAGGAAACAATTAGGATCAAAGAAGTGGGACGTGTCGCAGACAACATGCTCGTTTCTCTTTTTTTTGTTACTTATCCTTTAAGTACCTGGGATTTCTTTAATATTTTGCAAGGGTGGTCATGTTTTGTATAATTTATATAATTTTATTCTCGGTGTTATTGGGGCATGGTGGGGAGGGGAGGCGAAAAATGGACTCTGTGTGTTATATATGTGTTGAAAGAAAGTGTATTGTTGTCTGAATCGATTAATCTTTGAAAATCAAAAATAAAATATTTAAAAAAAAGAACCTGATAACAGAAAAAATTGTCCCTGAATCTGGACATTTCAAGCTCATGGAAGGGGAGGTGGGGGGAGAAGAGTGTGACGGGATGGGATGTGTCCTTTATCATGTTAGCTGTTTTCTTCAAGCAGCACGAGATGAAGATAAAGAAGAGGTTGGTTTGAGTGATGTCCTGAGCTGTCTGCACATCACGCTGCAGTTACTTGCAGTCTTACAAAGAGCAGTTCCTGCACCAAGCTGTGACGCATGTGGACATGATACTTTCTGCGGTGCATTTGTAAAATAAGGAATGTTGGGATCAGCTGAATTTCTTTAGACAGAACGTGTTACCCAAGGTGTTGAATTTGATATTGAGTCTCAAATTGACAACTATTTTAATTTAGGCATGCAGCACGATTATAGTCCATTTCAGCCCACGAGCTACACACCCGGTACATTTTAATTTAGGCATGCAGCACGATTATAGTCCATTTCAGCCCACGAGCTACACACCCGGTACATTTTAATTTAGGCATGCAGCACGATTATAGTCCATTTCAGCCCACGAGCTACACATCCGGTACATTTTGAATGGTGGGAGGAAACTGGAGCTCTTGGAGAAACCCACGCAGACAAAGGGAAAACATACAAACTCCTTACAGACAACGTGGGATTCGAATTCCGGTCCCAATTGCAGGGAATGCGCTAACCACTACACCAATCGTGCCGCCATTTGGTCTCTAGTGTGCAGGTGAATAGTAGAATCTGGTGAGAAAGTGGGGATATGGTGTAAATTGGGAGTACAGGTTCCATAAGACGAGTGCCTTGAGGTTCAAGAACAATTGCTACCCCTCCACTCTTAAACAAAAGGCTCAATCAGAGGTTCATTTATGGACTCCTACTTTGCTCATTACTTATTACTGAATATTTATTTCTGATTTCCCTTGAGCATAGAATAATGAGGGGAGATTTGATAGAAATGTAGCGGGCTGCACTGATCCACAAGCAGAACGATCACAGAGGTGCAGGCTCGCACTGGGTTGACATCACAATGGTCCTGGTTTTGGGGGGAAGGGTGGGGGGGGGGGGGGGTCCGTAAAGGATCACGGAAGTCATATTGATAAGTTCTCACAGAGTTCCAGCTCGCAGCTTCTGTGTGGTTTTTCTTCACAGCACTCTGACCACAGAGGTACACAAAATTATGAGGGGGATAGACAGAGTAAATGCCACATAGCTTTTTTGACTGAGGGCAGGTGAGATATAAACCAGAGGTCATAGTTTAAGGGTAAAAGGGGAAGAATTTTGGGGGAACTTCTTCATACAGAGCGGTGGGAGTGTGAAATGAGCTCCCAGCTGAAGTGGTGAAGGCAGCCTCAATTTTAACATGGAGAAAAATCTGGACAAGTACATGGTTGGGAGGGCTCTGGTTATGGGTGCTGGTCAATGGAACAAGGCAGATTAGACTGGCACATACTAGAAGGGCTGAAGGGCCTGTTTTCTGTCCTGTAATGTTCTATGGTATTTGCACAGTCAGTTTGTTTACATGTCTCTTGTTTACAATTCTTTCTTATTGAGTAGTTTACAGTCACTGGTAATTAGAAATTCTGCCATGTCTGCAGGAAATGAACCCCAGGATTGTATGCAATACCATGCATTTTCTCTGACAATAACTTTGCACTTTGGATGCTGGTCAGTCCAGTCTCAATGGGCCGAAAGGTTGTTTCCGTGCTGTACGGCTCCATGAGACCACACAGGCATCATGGAAGGTCAGGGTGGAAGCAAGATCTGTGAGTCTGCGGTTGGCCAAACAACGGGATTCGATAAGGCAGAATACAGGAGGGAGATCAAGAATCTGGTTGGGTGGAGCCAGAACGACCATCTTGCTCTCAACATCACCAAGACCAGGGAGAACTGTGGACTTTAGGAAGGAGAGGCTGAGAGACCTGTCTGCATTGATGGGAAGGGGGTGGGGAGGGGTAGTTAATTTTAAGTCACCGAAGACTCTCGAAAACTTCCACAGGTGGACCGTGAAGAGCATTCTGGCTGGCTGCATCACTGCCTGGTGTAGAGGTCCCAACTCTCAGGACAAGAATAAACTCCAGAGGGTTGTTAACTTGGCCTGCAACATTAGAGGCACCAGACTTCACTCCATCGAGGGCATCTACAGCATTCGATGTCCTCAAGAACCCCCACCTCCCAGGTCATGCCCTCCTCACTCTGCTATCATTGGGGAAAAGGAGAGGCGTAACACTTAGTGGCACAAGGACAGCTTCTTCCCTGCTACCATACTCTTGACTTTTCATGCACTATTTTATTTATTTTTTTGGTAAGGTGGTTTAAATGAATGTTTCTGCCACAAAAAAACAATGAATTTTGTGACTTGCTCATGACAGTAAATTCTAATTTTTGGGAGTCCACCTAGCGGAAGACCTCTCCCGAAGACCGCACATAGAGGAAATCATGAAGAAGGCATACCAATGCCTCAACATTCTGAGAAGCCGGAATAGATTTGGCATGTCAACAAACTCCCTTTGATGAACCGTAGAAAGTATATTGACAGATCACATCACAGCCTGGTGAGGTCATTTGAATGTTCTGGAATGCAGAAGACTACAGAATGCAACAAATCTTGCCAAGACCATCACGGGCTCTGACCTCCCATCTATTGAAAGCTTCTGCTACAAGAAGGCTGCCAACATCTTAAAGGACCTCCCCCCCCCCCCCCCCAATCACCTTGGTCACCACCTCATTTCTCAGTCAGAAGGTACAGAAGCCTGAAGACCAGTAGTTCGAGATTCAAGGAGATTCTTTCCAACAACTATTGGGCTTTTGAACTTCCCCTTCTTACACTAATCATGGACACAAGTCCATCTGCGCCACTAAAATGCTGTTCATTACTGTAAACGTAAATAACCATAAATTCATTATCTAGCTTTCTTATATTTATTATTTTTACTGTCCAGTAATTTAATGCACATTATTGAAGTTGATTTTGTAACATGGTACCTGTTTTTGCGGCAGCAAAAATTTCAAACGCATATGTACATTTATTGTCAGGGTTCATATGGGTCCCACAGGTTAAGAACCAGACCAAAGTTGAGGTACAAACCACACATTTATTTCGGGGATGCAAACAGGAAGACAGGCTCAATATGTTGGGCAAACCTCTACACACATAGATAATATGCAAGGGGTAAATAACGAGGGAGAAACGGACAGAAGACTGGGGGAAATTACATGAATACACACAGTCAACAGTCAGGATCCAGGTGATACCACGTGCCCCCACCCCTTGACCGGTACGGACACAGCTCTTGCTACCTAACCTCAGGACTCACCCCAACCCAGTGTGAAAGGTGTAGCATGCCATGAGGAGTCCAAAAGAGGCAGAACAACGGGGCACATGGCCCTTTATAGTTCTGCGGGCAGTACTGGGGGGGCCAATCACTCGGGGCAGGCTGGGCCCCGTTGGCTGCTGTGGCCAATGGCTCAAAGCCAAATGCAGGGGCTCAGCTGAGGTGATTCACCTGGGCCAATTGGGTGAAGGTCAGGCTGCCTGGACTGCAGCACCTGGTGATTTAGGTGGGCCAATCGCAAGGGTCACCTTGATGGTTTGGGGTGAGTCTTTCACCCTGATTGGCAGGTAGTGTGTCCTCCGAACAGGAGCGCAGCAGCGCCACCAGGTAGTAGACGCTGCCTCTCTATTACAACATTGTACTGTGTGTATGACAATAAACTCACTATTATTAGCAATATGTATCATTTATGAGATAGATATTATATCCAGTGGCACAGGATATTGGCGACAAAGTTAGCATAGCAGTTAGCACAACGCTGTTACAGTAACCGGGCTTTGAATCTAGCCGTCTGTGAAGAATTTGTACGTTCTCCCCGTGTCTGTGTGTGTTTCCTCCTCGTGCTCTGGTTTACGCCCACCCTCCAAAAACATATGGGGCTTGTAGATTAATTGGTGTATTTGGGCTGCATGGGTTCATGGGCCAGAAGGGCCTGATCCCATGTTGCATGTCCATGTTTTTATAAAAATTTAGAGATTCAGTGCTGGTCCAAAATGTTAGCGTAGTGGTTAGTACAATGCTATTACAGCATTACAGGGTTCGAATCTGGCGCTGTCTATGAGGAGTTTCTACATTTTCCTCATGTCCTCTGTGGGTTTTCGTCATATGCTCTGACTTCCTTTCAAAAACACATGGGGTTGTGGGTTAATTAAGTGTAATTGGGCAGCATGTGGTTCAATGGCTGGAATCAGCTTCTACCCTATTGTAACTAAATGTAAATGAATTAGAATTGCTGAAACACCAGTGGCGGAACCAGGATATTATGAGGACCACACGAGTCGCACCATTCTTGCTCACCTCCAGTGTTTCAGGTTGCGTAAGAAGGGCAGCAGCAACCAAAGCTCCACCAGAGGCTCCAGCATAGTTCTGCACCTTACGGAGGAGTCTGCCGCCATGTCTGTGGAGAGCAGCTGCTGCTCCCAGGTGGTAGATTGCCATAAATCCACAGGCACTGAAAGTCAGGTGGATCATGCCCGCTGCAGAGACAAAGAACGGAAGGGGTTAAATTATAAATAGCACCACCCCTTGGTGACCTAGTGGCCTTTTTACCAAATAGGCATAGACTTTACAGGGGGCAGCCCAGTCAGCATTATGGTCAGCACAGCACTGTTGCAGTACCAGCGAGCGGGATTGGGGTTCGGATCCCACAATGTCTGTAAGGGGTTTGTTCATTCTCCCTATGTCTGCATGGGTTTCCTCCATGTGCTCCAGTTTCCTCCTACCATTCAAAATGTTCCGGGGGGGAGGGGTTATAGGACAATTGGATGTGATTGGGCGGCACTGGCCCGTGGGCCAAAAGGGCCTGTAACCATGCTGTATGGTTAAAAAAAAATTATGACATCATTGGAATCTCACTTTCTTTCTTTTCCAATCTTTTTATTAATTCTAAGCACCCAAAAAAGAAATAATGGATAGAATTCAAGATTACAGATATAAATCAAATGGATATGCATCATATTCAAACAGTTGTGGTGGCCTACCTCCGCAGCGATCAAGCTGGCGCTGCGGGCAGCGAGCGCAATCAAAGGCCAGCAGCCCGCGCAGCAGCACTGGCCCCAACAGGTGAACCGCTGGCTGAATGGCAAGGCCAGTAACCCCAAAATGGCGCTGGCCTTACTGTGCAGCCAGCAGACAGGGACAGTGTGTGGGGAAGAAGGGCATTGTTATGCAGAAAAGTACCCGTGCGCAGAAAATCCACTTTCGTTTTGCATGTTGTGATGCCAGCTCAGGGGGCCATGGTGGGAACAGTGCAAGTATAAAAGTCGGGCCTGTGCCCTAATAAAACTCAAAGCTTAACCTGACTACAATACGTGTGTGTTCGAGTAGCGCGTGGCTATATAGTAATTGATTCCCCACAGCTCTATTGTTCAAATAATAAACACAGTAGAGAGGATATATAACCTAAACTAACAAACTAATCTTGAACTAAATAAAGTAGCCTAACCCCCTAACCGAATAGTAGAAATTAGAAGTTCAATAATAAACAAGAAAATGTTCCGTAACATAAATAAAAATAATTGACATGAAGGGAAAAACAATAATAAATGATATTTTATTAAAGCAGATTTAAAAATCATTTAAAAAATTCATAAATGGGTGTCACATTCTATCAAACGTAATGTTCGAATCAGTTATAGCACATCTGATCTCAAAATTTAAACAAGCTAAAGGTTAACACATCCATTGGATAGAGGGAGGCGGAATCGAATCTTTCCACCGAAGCAAAATATATATCTTCTAGCCATAAGCGTTGTGAATGCAACAACATGACAATCGGATGACGACAGGTGTACATCTTCCATCAACACTGCAATGCTGTAATTGGATTCGGTTTAAATTAACAGCTAAAATTGTAGATAAAAGTTTTAAAAATGTCTTTCCAATAGAATTCCAATGCCAGGCTATTCCAAAATAAGTGAACAAAGGATGCTACCCCATTGTTACACCTGTTGTAACGAGGACTGACATCTAGAAATATTTGTGCCAATTTATCTTTAGACCTGTGTGTACAATCTTAAATTGGATGAGTGAGCAATGGGCGCAGATTAAGGATGCATTAACAATTTAAAAATCCTTTCCCACAAATCATCAGAAATAGTTAATTGTAAATCCTGTTCCCATGGTCTTTTAATCTCATCAATTGGAACTGACGTAATTTTGATATAATATCATAAATGTGAGCAATTAAGCCATTCTAGGAGGGATGCAAGAAAAAAATTCCATCGACAGCATCTACTTCCTGATTATGAGGCAAAGTTATTAAATGGGTATTCAAAAAATTCCTAATCTGCAAATACCTAAAAATTGTGAATTTTGAAGATAGGTAGTTGCTCAGAAGACATGAGAGAACCATCAACAAATAGATCTCGTAAACAACCGTTACCTTTCTCTTTTCAGTTAGAAAAGTCCTGATCGACCCAGGAAGGAGAAAAAACAATAATTAAATGATATAAAATTGGATAAAGAGAAATTCTTCAGTCGAAAAAAATCTGCGAAATTGATACCAATATATGTTTTACCACAGGGCTATTATACATATTAGTTTAATTAAAGAAAAAGGAAGTGCAGCATCAAGCAACGATACTAAAGTTATTAATTGATTTCAATTCCAAAATAGTCCATAGAGGGCAATCTAACTTATCCAAAAAGTAACATAGCAAATATTAATAGCCTAATAATAAAATCTAAAATTGGGCAAAGCCAACCCTCCATCCCTTTTGGTTTTTTGTAAAAAGATTTTATTCAATCTTGGACTCTTATTTTGCCAGATACAAGATGAAATATTGGAATTCAAAGATTAAAAAAAAAGGTTTTAAGGATAAAAGTTGGGATTGCCTGAAAAAGAAAAGTAACTTGGGAAGAACATTCATTTTAATGGCATTAATTCAACCAACTAATGTCATAGAAAGGGGTGACCATTTAGTCAATGATCCTTTCACCTGTCTAATCAAGGGGATAACACTTTCCTTAAATTGTTGATTCTTTATAACTTTAACACCCAAGTACATAAAAAAAATTATTAACTACCTTAAGTGGGATATTATCATAAACAGGCTTGGAAACATTAAAAGGGAATAGCTCACTCTTGTGAAGATTTAATTTATAGTCACAAAAAAACCTAAACTGCAACAATAATGATAACACAGTGGGGACAGACTTCTCAGGATCAGAAATGTATAGGAGCAAATCGTCACCATTACAAAGAGACCTTATGAACCTTGCCCCCTCTTCAAATCCATGGAATTTCCTCTGAGTCCCAAAAAGCTATATCTAATTGCTCCAAAGTTAAATCAAACAATAACGGTCTCAGAGGGCATCCCTGTCTAGTGCCAAGGTATAATCTAAATGAAGCAGACTACTGAATGTTAGTGAGGACAGAAGCCATGGGAGAATGATATATCAATGAATCCAGGAAACAAACCCCAAACCAAAGTCAAACAAGTATTGCCATTCTACCCTATCAAAAGCCTTTTCTGTGTCCAGGGGATTACACATTCTGTCATTTTAGCTGATGGTGAATAAATAATACTCAATAAACGGTGAATATTAAAATGTGATTAATGATTTTTAATAAAACCCCTGATCATTAGAGATGATTAAAGGTAAAAAAAAATCCAATCTATTAACTAACATTTTAAAAAGTATTTTCTCATCAACATTCAGTTATGAGATTGGCCTCTAGGAGGCTCAATCTGTCAAATCTTTCTTCTTCTTAGGGATCAAAGAGATTGAAGCTTCATAAAAATTGGAATCACACTTTTAAGTTTGATGTCGCATGTACCAAGATGCAGTGAGAGTGGTTGGTTTGCAAGCAGATCAGTTGGACAAGCAAGATACCGTAAAAAAAAAGTGCAGAGTTAGTCACTGACATCTTTAATCTCTCCGTACAATAGGCCACAGTGTTTACTTCCTTCAAGAAGGCCACCATCATGCTGAAGAAAACCATCATAAAGGGCCTGAATGATTACCAACTGATTGCTTTTGACATCCACATTCATGAAGTGCTTTAAAATGCTGGCTATGGCTTACAGCCTACCAACCTGCCTTAAATCACCTCATCATGACTAGCTGCATCACGGCCTGGCATGGAGGCACCAATACCTCTGAATGGAAAGCCTTGCAAAGGTTAGTGGATGCAGCCCAGTACATCGCAGGCAAAACTCTCCCCACCATTGAGAAAATCTACATGGAACAATGCCGTCGGAGAGCAGAAGCAATCATCAAGGATCTGCATCATCCAGGACATGCTCTATACTTGCTGCTGCCATTAGGAAATGGGCAAAGGTGCCACAGACTTGTACAAGGTAGTGAATGCATCTCAGAACATCATGCAAACGTCTCTCCCCTCCATGGACTCCATCTATATCTCCCACTGCTTGGGATGAGCAGCCAACATACTGAAGTTGCTACCTGTCCACCTCAACAACAAACTCAATCAGACTCATTTAAGGACTTTCACTGTCCATACTATTGATCACTGAATATTTATTTTCTGCCTTGCACAGTTTGTTTACATTTCTTTTTCTTGTGCACCTATCTTTTCTTGAGTAGTTTTTCTTTGCAATATCGATAAGTAGAAATTCTGCCTGGCCTGCAGGAAAAAGAATCTCACGGTTGGTTGTATGTGATGTCATGCATGTATTCTAACAATAAATTATGAACTTTGGACTTTGAATTTACCTGGCCGTCCAACAGATCCATGACAGATGCAATTTCCCTAGCTTGAAGCATTTTAGAAGGTCAAACCAGAAGGCTGGGTACAGGGTTAATGGTCAGATACTTTAACAGTGTGGAGGAACAGAGGGACCAGATCCATACATATCTCAAGGTTGCCATGCAGTTTGATGGGGATGCTGGGCTTCATTAATAGGGGGATTGAAATCAAGAGTCAAAAGGTCATGTTGGAACTCTATAATAATCTCACTTAGATCAGTTCTGGTCACCTCATTATAGGAAGGATGTGGAAGCTATGGAGAGGGTGCAGAGGAGATTTACCAAGATGTTACCTGGATTGGAAAATAAGTCTGATGAGGAAAGGTTAGCAGATCTGGGACTTTTCTCTTTGAGGAGAACAAGGATGAGATGACACTTCAAAAAAGAGGTCTACAAGATTCTGAGAGGCATAGATAAAGTGGATAGCTAGCACCTTTTTCCAGAGCAGGGTAAGCAAGTACCAGGGGACATCTCTACAAAATGAAAGTGGAATGTTTAGGGGAAACATCGGGGGTAAGTTTTTTAATCCCCCACAGAAAGTTGTGGGTGCCAGGAATGCCTTGCCAGGGGAGGAGGTGGACGCTGAAACATTCAGGGCATTTAAGAGACTCTTCGACAGTAACGTGGATGTAAGAAAAATAGATGGTTACAAGGTAGGAAGGGTGTAATATTCTATGTTCTCTCTGCTCAGCCCTGGAACTCCTGCATGCCAAGGACTGTACTACTGTTCATAGACTATGGCTCTGCCTTCAATACCATGTTGCTGTGATGGACCGGATAGTGCACCAACACCGTTACTTCCTTTCAAGACTAAGTAAATTTGGCATGTCCCCCTTGTCACTCAACAGCTTCCACAAGTGCACCAGCAAAAGGAGACCTACTGGATGCATCATGGTGTGGGATGGAGCTTTTCTGCTGAAAATGAGAATAAACCGCCAAAGAATGGTGAATGTAGCTCAGAACATCAAGCAAACTTCACTCTCCTCGAATGGACTCCATCTACATCTCCTGCTGTCCAAGAAAGGCAACCGATGCACTCCAGCCACACTCTCATCTCTTTCCTCCCATCGGGGAGAAAAGGCTCAAGCGTGTGAACGCGGGCAACAACATGCTTTAAAGTCAACTTCTCTGCAGCTATCAGGCTCCTGAATGAACCCAAAAACAGTGCTTTCATGCTGCCCTTGCTTGGTGCCAATTGATACTTCTTTTCATTGCAACTCTATACTCTATAAATTGTGCTCTCTACACTGCTGTACATTAGAGATAACCTGTTGGGACTGCTCACAGTGCCAAATGTGAGGAGAGTAGCTGTTGACCCCAGTGACAAATAAACTTAGTGATCAGTTTGGTACAGAGTGCCATGTTTAGCATAAGGGTTATTGCAACGCTATTACAGCACCACCAACCTGGGCTCAAATCTGGTGCTGTTTGTTAAGAGTTTGTATTGTGATGGGCCAAGAGGACCCCAAAACCCAGCAGCAATAGAAATTCACCATGACAAAGGGTTACTTAAACAAAAGTTGCTTTTAATTATCTTTAAACATGAAAACAGGATCAAACTTTAACTTATTGCTATTAACTTATTTAACCTAACTTAACCCCCTTCTAATTCTAAGCGCACGTGTATATGTGTATATAAGTTCAGAAAAGTTCTTTGGTTCACAATTCAACCTCACTTCTCTAAGTTCACCAGTATCAGGCAATTCTTATAATGTGCACAGAATTGATCATTTATGAATATATGGCTTGGGTGCTTGAAAGGTAAATGGTTACCGCTCAGGAAGGTTCTTGTCGGTTTTCAGAGAGAGATTTGTTGCTCGTTGGACACCCATAACTGATTCCTTTAGATCAGCCATTTCAATGTCTTGCCGAAGAAACATGCCCCATCAGGGATTTCCAGATGATAACCTCTTTCTTTCAGATCAACACAAAGTTCCTTTACTGTTTCCGTTTCCCTTATTTCAAGTGAACCATTATACAGCCAGTCCTCTCCTCTTGTATAGATCAAAAGGGCTTTGACCAGGCTGAACTCAGAGGTCACAACCCGTCTTCAAAATGGGGTTTTTCCACAAGCTTGTCAGCTTGACCTGTTCCAGTCCCAGCTGCTGCTGCTGAACTCTAGTACTCAATTCTCTCTCTCTCTCTCTCTCTCTCTCTCTCTCTCTCTCTCTCTCTCTCTCAGTGAAAACCATATGACCCTCTTACAACAGCCAACTGTAATCAGACAGACAGGAGTTCCGAACCTAATCTTCCGAGTTCGTTCATCCTAACCCTAATCCATTACTCCACAGCATGTCCAATTAACACCTACTTGTGAAGTCCTTATAGGCCTTCTTCAAAGCTTGTGCATAGGCACTCGGAGCCTGAACTGTCTGGCTTGAGCAGAGCTCTGGCATTTTAAATGAAATCGGTTTTGAAATGTTTGTATGTGACCTACACTAAAAAAAAACCCGCCACAATTTATCTCCTTTAAAACATATCCATATACAATATAAAATATTAAATTTGTCAGGAGTCACGTGATGGAGTAGTGGCAGGTAGGGGAACTCCAGCCCTCTCCAGAAAAGTAAAAAAAAAGGTAGAGAAAAAACAAAGGCACTAACACAGAAACCAGAACAAATTGAAAGTGAAAGTGTGGAGAAAATGGCAGCAAAGAAAAAAAAAACAAAAATGGGAAGAAAAGAAGAAGGAAGGACGTCGGAGAAGGAAAGTGAAGGCCTTACCGATACGAGGAGGCCCATCGTGGAGAGAGAAGCCCGCTCCCTGAGGTCAGTGGAAACCCCGAACTCAGGACTACAAAAATGGCTCACGGAGCCAAACAAAAGTGCGCAACTGCGCATGCGCGAATGCGCAAATACAAATGGAGAAGGGAGATGTCGTTGCCCGACAAGGGACAAAAGGCAACTCAGAGAGGGGAGGGACTATTGTGGTTAAAGGAATTTTAGATATGAGAATAGTGGAAATATTTTATGTTTTAGAAATGTTGTCTTATAATGTGTTCAAAAAAATAAAGCAGAAATGGATAAGAAGGGAAGGTGGTGATGAGGAAACGGAAAGGAAAGATAAACAAAGTATGAAATGACTATGTTGAACTATATGACTTTAAATATTAATGGAATACATAACCAAATCAAAAGGAAGAAACTGTTAAATTTACTGAAAAAAGAAAAAATTGATATAGCATTCATACAAGAAACACATCTAACTGAAGTGGAACACAAGAAATTAAAGAGAGATTGGATAGGACATGTAACAGCAGCGTCATATAATTCAAAAGCTAGAGGAGTAGCTATATTAATCAGTAAAAATGTACCAATAAAAATAGAAGAGGAAATAATAGATCCAGCAGGGAGATATGTAATGATAAAATGTCAGATATATTCGGAGTTTTGGAATTTACTCAATGTATATTCACCTAACGAAGAAGATCAAAAGTTTATGCAAGATATTTTTTTGAAGATAGCAGACACGCAAGGGAACATATTAATAGGAGGGGATTTCAACCTTAATTTGGATTCAAACATGGATAAAACTGGGAAAAAAACTTACAGAAAGAAGAAAGTAACCAAATTTATAATTAAATCGATGCAAGAAATGCAACTATTGGATATATGGAGGAAACTACACCCAAAGGAAAAGGAATATTCATATTATTCGGGTAGACAGAAAACATACTCAAGGATAAACCTATTCCTGTTATCAGCCCATATTCAAGGGAGAGTTAGGAAAATGGAATATAAAGCTAGATTATTATCGGACCACTCACCCCTGTTATTGGCAAGAGCTAGAGGACATCCCACCAAGAATGTATAGATGGAGAATAAACTCCATGCTACTTAAAAGACAGGATTTTAGAGAATTCATTGAAAGACAAATTAAAATGTACTTTGAAATAAATACTGAATCAGTGAAAGATAAGTTTATACTTTGGAAGGCAATGAAAGCATTCATCAGAGGGCAAATAATAAGTTATGTAACTGAGATGAAGAAGGACTACAATCGGGAAACAGAACAGTTGGAAAGGGAAATAGCAAATATAGAAAAAGAATTAGCAATAAAGGAAGATACAACTAAAAGAAGAGAATTGGCAGACAAAAAAATAAAATATGAAACACTACAAACATAAGGTGGAGAAGAACATAATGAAGACAAAACAGAAATATTATGATCTAGGAGAAAAAGCGCACAAAATTCTAGCGTGGCAGCTTAAGACAGAACAAACTAAGAGAATGGTATTGGCATTAAGGAAAAAGGACAAACAAATTACATATAATCCAACAGAGATCAATGAAAACTTCAGGGAATTCTACCAACAATTATATCAAACTGAAAACGAAGGGAAAGAAGACAAAATAGATGAATTTCTAACTAAAATTGAACTACCGAAATTACAAACAGAGGAGCAAAATAAATAAATAAAACCATTTGAAATAGAAGAATTACAGGAGATATTAAAAAAACTACCGAACAATAAAACACCAGGAGAGGATGGATTCCCAATAGAATTCTATAAAACATTTAAAGACTTATTTTACCCCCTCCATAAATCTTCGTCCGCGAAGCCAAGCCAAAGAAGAATTCCTCCCCTCCTGGAAGTAATCAACCAGATTGATAAAACACAAAACATACCAGATTCATGCAAAACAGCAATAATTACAGTAATACCAAAGACAGGGAAAGATCCACTAGCACCAGTGTCATATAGACCAATATCTCTACTTAACACAGATTATAAGATAATAGCTAAACTATTAGCAAACAGATTGGCCGACTATGTACCAAAAATAGTAAATCTAGACCAAACTGGATTTATTAAAAAAAGACAAACAACGGACAATATCTGTAAATTTATTAACTTAATTCATGCAGTAGAAGGAAATAAAACTCCAACAGTAGCGGTTGCTTTAGATGCAGAGAAGGCCTTTGACAGAGTAGAATGGAATTATTTATTCAAAGTATTGCAAAAATTCAGTTTACCAGAGAAGTATATTAATTGGATTAAAGCATTATATAAGGGGCCATTGGCAAAAGTGACAGTAAATGGATATATATCAAAGCAATTTAACTTAAGCAGGTCAACAAGGCAGGGATGCCCACTATCTCCCTCACTGTTCGCGTTAGCTATAGAACCACTAGCAGAACTGATAAGAACAGAAAATAAAATAAGAGGGATAAAAATAAAAGAGAAGGAATATAAAATCAGTCTATTTGCAGATGACGTTATAATATACTTAACAGAACCAGAAATATCAATAAAAGAATTACATAATAAATTGAAGGAATATGCAGAAGTATCAGGGTACAAGATCAACGCAAATAAAAGTGAAGCAATGCCAATGAATAATGCGGATTTCACAAAGTTCAAGAAGGAATCACCATTTAGATGGCAAACACAAGCAATGCGATACCTAGGTATACAACTAAATAAAAATCTCAGCCATCTATATAAACTAAATTATCATCCATTAATGAAAAAATTACAAGACGACTTAGAGCATTGGAAAGACTTACCACTAACACTGATAGGAAGGATAAACTGTATTAAAATGAACATTTTCCCAAGGATACAATACCTATTTCAGTCATTACCAATTCACCTAACAGAGAAATTCTTCAAGGAGTTAAAGAAAATAATAAGGAAATTCTTATAGAAAGGGGGGAATCCGAGGATAGCACTAGATAAATTAACAGAATGGTACAAACAAGGAGGCTTACAACTACCAAACTTTAAGAATTATTATAGAGCTGCACAATTAAGATACCTATCAGATTTTTATCAAACAAGGGAAAAACTAGATTGGACCAGATTAGAACTAGATAAAATAGGGGAGAAGATACCTGAACATATACGATATAAATGGGATGAAAAATTGGTGTAACGTAGGAATTCACCAGTATTGTATCATCTGCTCAACATTTGGAAGAAGATTCACGTAGAAAGGAATATTACAAATTACCAACTACCAAAACTAATATTGACGCAAAATCAACTAATCCCTTTCACAATAGATAACCTTTCCATTAGAGAATGGGAGAGAAAAGGGATCAAAAGAATAGAAAATTGTTTTTCGGGAAATAAATTATTATCCTTTGAACAAATGAAGGATAAATATAATATAACTCACGATACAATGTTTGCATACTACCAACTGAAAACCTACTCGAAGGACAAATTGGGAAACAGTCTGAGGTTACCAGAAGGAAGCAATTTTAAATATGTGATTACAGACACAATGATAATCAAAAAATTTGTAACAAACATGTACATCAAACTGCAAGAAAAGAAGAACGAGGAAACAAACGGTAAACCTAAACAAAAATGGGAACAAGATTTAAACATAAAGAATGAAACATGGGAAAAGCTATGCTCCAGAACTATGAGAAATACAATAAACACGAGGTTACGCATGATACAATATAACTGGATACACAGGCTATACATCACACCTCAAAAGTTAAATAAATGGGACCCAACAGTATCAGACAGATGTTTTCGCTGTAAAAAGGAAACGGGAACAACAATTCATGCAATTTGGACATGTGAGAAAGTGAAAAAATTTTGGGAAGATCTAAACCAGATATTAAATAAAATCACAAAAAGCAATATACCAAAAAACCCAGAGATCTTCCTCCTAAGTAATATAAGAAATAAAGAATTTGGACTCGATTTGGATGGAGCACAAAAAAGATTTGTTATGATAGCCCTAGCTGTAACAAAAAAATGTATTATGTCAACCTGGAAATTAGAAGACAACTTGAGAATACAACAATGGTATATAGAAATAAATAAACATATTTCATTAGAAAAAATAATATAATTTAAGAAATAATTTTGCTAATTTAAGAAATATGGGAGCCATACATGAAATACAATAGAAAAATCCTACCATGGACTTCCACCACCTAAAATGACAGAACAAAAAGAACTGACTTAAAATTTCTTGTTTATTTTTATTAAGTGACAACATTGTTTAACGGGTTTAATGTATCTTATAGATTGAACTTCAAATAAATGGGAAAGGGGGTGAGGGAGGGAGGGAAGGGAGGGGGGAAAAAGGGGGAGAAAATGACACTGTATATATTCAAGAAAAATGTCTGTATGTATCTTGGACAATATGGTTTATAGTGAAAAATAAAAAAAAATTAAAATTATATATTAAATCTGTCACAGTCTGCTCCACCTGTGTCCAAAGGAGGTTTCCTCCGGGTGCTCTGGTTTCTTCCCACCCTTCAAAAATGGATGGGGATTGCAGGTTAGTTGGTGTATTTGGGAGGCAAAAGCTTGTGGGCCAGAAGGGTTGTTACAGTGCTGTATGGCTAAATTTAAAATCCTATTTTGTCCATTAGCAATACTTTGTCAAGGTCACAATTAGAATGTTCCATGCCATTTTAGTGTTCTCTGTTAACAGATCAGGGGAAATATAATAATACCCAATTCAAAGAAACTTGCTTACTACAATATTCTGAGAACCTGGATCACTCAGTTTAGAAAGGGGAGATTCTTTTATTCTTGCACAGCTTATGACGATCACAAGAATGGCACTTGTAATTGATCCCAAAATCCACACCTCCCTCACCAGGGTCTTGAACAGCTCGTTGCTTCACTTGCAAATATCCTGTTGTGGTCTCCTCTACATCAGAGGGACTGGACACAGACTAGGAGATCGCTGCACTGAGCCCCTTTGCTCTGTCTGCAACAATGACAGGACTCTCTCAGCGGCCACATATTTAAATTTCCATGCTGACGTGTCTCTTCATGGCCCCGATCACTGCCAAACCCAAATAACTTGCAGGAGCAAAACCATCTGGGCACTCTCCAACCGGATGGCATTAACATCAACTTCTCCAGGTTCCGTGAGGCCATTCCTCTATCTCCCACTCTTCCTGTCCCTCTGTCTCCAGCTCTCCACCCCTTTCCCTCTCCATGCAGAGCCATCCCTTCCCCATCTCCTCAGCTTCTTTCTCTTGTGCCCACCCCTCTCATTACCACCTATGCCCTCTTTCCTGTGTCTTTATGCTCCTCTCCCTGCCCTTCACCACCCCCCACCCCCCCACCATTTTAACCCAGGGCCTGTCTGCTTTTTCCTCACACCTTGATGAAGGGCTCAGGTCCAAAATGTTGGGTTTATTTTGATGTTTATATCTTTGCTAATTAAAGAACGCTGTGTGATTTGCTGAGTTTCTCATGCAGCATTTTTTGTGTAAACTGCAATCATAGGTGTCTGCAAACTCTCTGGTTTGGTCATTGAGTCAATTGTTTCATTTGGATGTTTCAGAAGCGAAGTGTAAACAATACTGCTGTAGGACTGAAACAAGCCAAAGGCAAATGATTATCTTCCTTCAAAGGTTAACCAAATAACCCTTCAGTTTCAAAGTCTTTATTATCGATATTAGTTATTTATTCTTACTTCATTAATTGCAGTTACATTCCCCAGCAGTTAAAACATCACAACTCCAGTCTCTGGATCATTACTCCCAGTCCCTGGGTAATAGTCATTTAATTCAGATGTATGCAAAGTAGTTTAAAAGGACAAGTTTGATTTCCTACTAAATTACTTTACTTCAATTTGAAATGCAGAGAAAGGTCAGGACCAGTTCCTGGTTGGATGTTCAATACCACTCCGGAAGCCAAGCTCACAAAGTCCATACGGGACTAAGAAAATTTAAATCATATGTGTTTGGCTTCGTTATTCGGGGGGGGGGGGTATTGAGTTCAAGAGCAGTGAGGTCATGTTGCAGCTCTATAAAACTTGGTTAGACCCCACTTGGGTGGCTCGGAGTGCCGATGGTTTAAATTGAACTAGTCTTGAGCAGCTGCAGGAGAGCTGGAGGCAAATCCATGGTCACTCAGTGACTCTGGAGGAGGTGGTGGGGTCGGGATGGGGGGGGGGGGGGGACTCTCTCTTGCTTCTCTTTCTCTGACTGTAATGGCGAATCCTCGTCGGCTTTATGGCAGACTTAAAAGCAATTTTGTGTGATATAACATTTTTGTTTTATTACATGACAATAAAAGTATCTGATCAGACTTGGAGAACTGCATTCAGTTCCACTTGCCTCATTACATGAAGGTTGTGGATACTTTGGAGAGGATACACAGATACATGGATCATTGCAGCACAGTACAGTCCCTTCGGCCCATAAGTTTGGGCTGACCTATAGAAACCTACTCAACAAACTAAACCATATCTACCGCAGGGAGACCATACCTTGAAGAAGGGCTCATACCTGAACTATCAGTTGTATATCTTTACCTCATATGGATGCTGTGAGATCAGCTGAGTTCCTCCAGTATATCTGTTTTTCCTTTCTTACCTCCCTCCCATAATCCTCTATTTTTCTTGCATCTAAGAGTCTTCTAGATGCCCCTTTTCTACCAGCCTCCATCCTGGTAAACCTTCTAAGAGGAGATTTACTAAGAATTTGCCGAGTTTGGAGAACACAATCTTATGAAGCAAGGTTGACAGAGCGAGAGTCACGTGATGGAGTAGTGGCCGGTCAGGGAATTCCAGCCCTCTCCCGAAAAGTTTAAAAAAACGCACAAAACAAAAAGGTACAAGATTAAAATTTACAACAAAGTAAAAATAAAGGTGAGAAGAAAATGGCAGCGAAGAGAGAAAAGTCAAAAACAACGGGAAGAAGAGAAGAAGAAAGAACGTCGGAAGAAGAAGGTGAAGGCCTTACCTGTCCGAGGAGGTCTGCCACGGAGAGAGAAGCCCGCTCCCGCAGGTCAGTGGAGGTCCCGGGCTCGGGACTACAAAAATGGCTCGCAGAGCCGAGTAAAAGTGCGCAACCGCGCATGAAAAAAAACACACTGACGGGAGGGGGGAACAGCTGCGGAGTCGATCTCCACAGCTGAGAGTGACAGCTACAACACAGCAACAGGAAGAGAACATAGAAAATAACGAGAACAAGAAAGAAGAGGGTAAAAAGAAAACAAGGAAACAACAGATGGTCAATCCAGAGGAAGAAGAAGAACAGAAAGAAATGGAAGAAGAGAAAGGCAAGACAATGGATGTATCTTTTTTTAAAGAATATATCGAATCAGTGAAAGAATGGCAATTACAAGAATTTAATGAGATAAAAAGAAGAATTAAGAATGCAGAAGAAAAAATGAATAAAATAGAAATGGTCATATCAGAGATAGGAAAAAGAGTGGAAAATATGGAAGAACGAGAAATAATCGTAGAAATGGAAGTAGAGGACTTAAAAGAGAAATTAGAAGAATCTAATAAAAGAGTTAAAGAGGCACATGAGCTGTTAGCTCAGAAGATAGATATAATGGAAAACGATAATAGAAGAAATAATATAAAGATAGTGGGCCTTAAGGAAGATGAAGAAGGCAAGAATATGAGAGAATTTATAAAAGATTGGATCCCCAGGGTCCTAGGAAGACCAGAATTACAGGAAGAAATGGAAAACGAGAGGGCACATAGAACTTTAGCCCCGAAACCACAACCGCAGCAAAAACCAAGATCCATTTTAGTAAAATTCTTAAGATATACAACAAGAGAAAATATATTGGAGAAAGCAATGAAGAAAATAAGAGAAGACAAAAAGCCACTGGAATATAAAGGTCAAAAAATTTTTTTCTATCCAGACATAAGTTTTGAACTCCTGAAGATGAGGAAGGAGTTCAATACAGCAAAAATGATCTTATGGAAAAAAGGATATAAATTTCTGTTAAAGTACCCAGCGGTACTTAGAATAGTTATTCCAGGGCAACAAAACAGACTATTCTCGGATCCAGAGGAAGCAAGAAAATTTGCAGAACAACTACAAAACAAGCAGAGAGATGAAGACGTAATGAGAGTAAAAATGACCACGAAATATATGTATGTGTGTATATGGGTAGATGTGTATGTATGTGTGTGTATACATGAATGTATCCGTATTTAGAGGAAAATATATAGAGTATAGATAAGAATTAATAAAGGAGAGAAAGGGAATAGAGGGAATAAGGAGGGAATTAAAAGAGTGACCTTTGTTACATATGAAAATTGAAATCTTTTCCGGGGGGGGGGGCTGGGTGGGGAGGAGTTACGGTCACTGCAAAATCAATTGACGTTTGCGAGTGAATTCGCAAATCCAAATGGAGAGGGGAGATGTGGTTGCCCGACAAGGGATAAAGGGCAACTCAGAAGGGGGAGGGGAGAATGGGGTTAAAGAAGTTTTAAATAGGAGAATAAGGAAAATGTTTGATGTTTTAGAAATGTTGTCTTATAAAGTGTTCAAAACAAGAAAGCAGAAATGGATAAGAAGGAAAGGTGATGATGGAGAAACGGAAACGGAAGATAATCAAAGTATGAAATGGCTACGCTGAACTATATGACTTTAAATATTAATGGAATACATAACCTAATCAAAAGGAAGAAACTGCTAAATTTACTGAAAAAAGAAATAATTGATATAGCATTTGTGCAAGAAACACATTTAACTGAATTGGAGCACAAGAAATTAAAGAGAGATTGGGTAGGACATGTAACAGCAGCGTCGTATAATTCAAAAGCAAGAGGAGTAGCTATATTAATTAGAAAAAATGTGCCAATTAAAATAGAAGAGGAAATAAAATAATAGATCCAGCAGGGAGATATGTAATGATAAAATGTCAAATATATTCAGAGTTTTGGAATCTACTCAATATATATTCACCTAACGAAGAAGATCAAAAGTTTATGCAAGATATTTTTTTGAAGATAGCAGATACGCAAGGGAACATATTATAGGAGGGGATTTCAACCTGAATTTGGATTCAAATATGGACAAAACTGGGAAAAAAATTAACAGAAAGAAAAAAGTAACCAAATTTATAATTAAATCGATGGAAGAAATGCAACTTTTGGATATATGGAGGAAACAACATCCAAAGGAAAAGGAATATTCATATTATTCGGGTAGACATAAAACATACTCAAGAATAGACCTATTTTTGTTATCAGCTCGTATGCAAGATAGAGTAAGAAAAACAGAATATAAAGCTAGAATATTATCGGACCATTCACCCTTGATATTCACAATAGAGTTAGAGGACATCCCTCCAAGAATGTATAGATGGAGATTAAGCTCCATGCTACTTAAAAGGCAGGATTTTAGAGAATTAATTGAAAGACAAATTAAAATGTATTTTGAAATAAATACGGAATCAGTGAAAGATAAGTTTATACTATGGGATGCAATGAAAGCGTTCATTAGAGGGCAAATAATAAGTTATGTAATCAAGATGAAGGAGGACTATAATCAGGAAACAGAGCAATTGGAAAGGGAAATAGTAAACATAGAAAAAGAATTAGCAATGAAGGAAGATACAACTAAGAGAATTGGCAGATAAAAAAATAAAATATGAAACACTACAAACATATAAGGTGGAGAAGAACATAATGAAGACAAAAGAGAAATATTATGAACTAGGGGAAAAAAACGCACAAAATTCTAGCATGGCAGCTTAAGACAGAACAAGCTAAGAAAATGGTATTGGCATCAAGGAAAAAGGACAAACAAATTACATATAATCCAACGGAGATCAATGAAAACTTTAGAGAATTCTATGAACAATTATACCAAACTGAAAACGAAGGGAAAGAAGGCAAAATAGATGAATTTTTAACTAAAATTGAACTACCAAAATTACAAATAGAGGAACAAAATAAATTAACAGAACCATTTGAAATAGTAGAAATACAAGAGATAATTAAAAAATTACCAAATAATAAAACACCAGGAGAGGATGGATTCCCAATAGAATTCTATAAAACATTTAAAGATTTATTAATTCCTCCCCTCCTGAAAGTAATCAACCAGACTGATAAAACACAAAGCTTACCAGATTCATGTAAAACAGCAATAATTACAGTAATACTAAAGGGAAAGATCCACTCGCACCAGCGTCATATAGACCAATATCATTACTTAACACAGATTATAAGATAATAGCTAAACTATTAGCAAACAGATTAGCAGAGCAAGTACCTAAAATGGTAAATCTAGACCAAACTGGATTTATTAAAAAAAGACGCACAACAGACAATATTTGTAAATTTATTAACTTAATTCATGCAGTAGAAGGGAGTAAAGCGCCAACAGTAGCGGTTGCTTTAGATGCAGAGAAGGCCTTTGACAGAGTAGAATGGAATTATTTATTCAAAGTATTGCAAAAATTTAGTTTACCAGAGAAGTATATTAATTGGATTAAAGCATTATATAAGGGGCCATTGGCAAAAGTGACAGTAAATGGATATATATCAAAGCAATTTAACTTAAGCAGGTCAACAAGGCAGGGATGCCCACTATCACCCTTATTGTTTGCGTTAGCTATAGAACCACTAGCAGAATTGATAAGAACAGAAAATAATATAAAAGGGATAAAAATAAAAGACAAGGAATATAAAATCAGTTTATTTGCGGATGATGTTATAGTATACTTAACAGAACCAGAACTATCAATAAAAGAATTATATAAGAAATTGAAGGAATATGGAGAAGTGTCGGGTTACAAGATTAACATAAATAAAAGTGAAGCAATGCCAATGAATAATGCGGATTTCTCAAAATTTAAGAAGGAATCACCATTCAGATGGCAAATGCAAGCAATAAGATACCTAGGTATACAAATAAATAAAAATCTTGGTCATCTATATAAACTCAATTATTATCCACTAATGAAAAAATTACAGGGCGATTTAGAGCATTGGAAACATTTACCATTAACACTAATAGGAAGGATAAACTGTATTAAAATGAACATTTTCCCAAGGATATTATACCTATTTCAGGCATTGCCAATACACATGACAGAGAAATTCTTCAAGGAGTTAAAGAAAATAATAAGGAAATTTTTATGGAAAGGGGGAAACCGAGGATAGCACTAGATAAATTAACATAATGGTATAAACAAGGAGGCTTACAACTGCCAAACTTTAAAAATTATTATAGAGCCACACAATTAAGATACCTATCAGATTTTTACCAAACAAGGGAAAAGCCAGATTGGACTAGATTAGAACTAGATAAAATAGGGGAAAAGATACCTGAACACATATTATATAAATGGGATGAAAAATTGGTACAACGTAGGAGTTCTCCAGTATTACATCATCTACTCAATATTTGGAAGAAGATTCATGTAGAAAGGAATAAAACAAATTACCAATTACCAAAACTAATATTGACGCAAAATAAGTTACTCCCTTTTACAATAGATAATCTTTCCTTTAGAGAATGGGGGAAAAAAGGGATCAAAAGAATAGAAAATTGTTTTTCAGGAAATAGATTATTATCCTTTTAACAAATGAAGGATAAATATAATATAACTCAAGATACAGTGCTGGCATATTACCAATTGAGATCCTACTTGAAGGACAAATTAGGAAGCAGTCTGAGGATACCAGAGGGAAGTAACTTTGAATATGTGATTACAGACACAATGATAATCAAAAAATTTATAACAAATATGTATATTAAACTGCAAGAAAAGGAGAATGAGGAAACAAATGGTAAAACTAAACAAAAATGGGAACAAGATTTAAATATAAAGATAAAAAAGGAAACATGGGAGAAGTTATGTTCTGGAATGATGAGAAATACAATAAATACGAGGTTACGTATGATACAATATAACTGGATACACAGGCTATACATTATACCTCAAAAGTTAAATAAATGGGACCCAACAGTATCTGACAGATGTTTTCATTGTAAAAAAGAAATGGGAACAACAATTCATGCAATCTGGACATGTGAGAAAGTAGAAAAATTTTGGGAAGATCTAAACCAGATATTAAATAAAATGACAGAAAACAATACACCAAAAAACCCAGAGATCTTCCTCCTAAGTAACATAAAAAAACAAAGAATTTGGAATTGATTTCGATGGTGCACAAAAAAGATTTGTTAAGATAGCTCTAGCCGTAGCAAAAAAATGTATTATGTCAACCTGGAAATTGGAAGATAATTTGAAAATACAACAATGGTATATAGAAATGAATAAATGTATTCCATTAGAAAAAATAACATATAGTTTAAGAAATAATATTGAAATATTTGAACAAATATGGGAGCCTTACATGAAACACAATAGAGAAAACATACCGGGGACATTCACTACCTAAATTAACAAAAGGAGAAGGAAATGAAAATAATTGACTCAGTGGAATTTCTTGTTTATTTTTATTGAATGACAACATTGTTTGACTGGTTTAATGTATCTTAGATTTTGTACTTTAAATGGTTGGGGGGGGAGGTAGGGAGGGGGGGAGGTAGGGAGGGGGGGGAGGTAGGGAGGGGGGGAGGTAGGGAGGGGGGGAGGTAGGGAGGGGGGGAGGTAGGGAGGGGGGGAGGTAGGGAGGGTGGGATGGGAGGAGGGGGGGAGAAAATGACACTGTATATATTTGAAAAGGAAAATGTATGTATCATGGTCAATGTGGTTTATGGTGTGAAAAATAAAATTTTTTTTTAAAAAAGCAAGGTTGACAGAGCTCTATGGAGCGATGAAGGATAGAGGTGACTTAGTAGAGGTATACCTTTTTCCTGGGGAGACAATAGCAAATCCCAGAGGACATATGTTTAAAGTGGGTGGAGGAAAGTTTAGGGGAGATGTCAGAGGTATGTTTTTTCCTCATGCTGAGTGGTGGGTGCCTATAACGCATGGCCGGGGGTGGTGATTGAGGATGGTACAATAGGAATATTCCAATGACTCTTGCACATGGATGTAAGAAAAATAGAGGGTTATGGGTCTGAGATGGGGAAAAATTAGATTGTTGTGGAGTAGGTTTACAACATCCTGGGCCGAAGGGCCTGAACTGTCCTGTAATGCTCTATGTTTAGAGAGAAAACAGTTAATATTGCATACCGTTCTGGGCTTTATTAATATAGGATAATAAAAGCACAGGAAGGTCGCCCTGAGCCTGTAAGGAACACTGGCCATGCCTCAGCTAGGCTACTGGGTCCAATTCTAGTCACCATGTTACAGGAAGGACGCAAGAATATTTGAGAGGCTCCAGAGAACAATGACAAAAGTGGTTCTGGGAATGAGGGACTTTAGTGACAGGAAAAGATGAGGGAGGGGGAGATTTGATAGAGAAATGATGAGGGGTCTGGACAGTGGGAGGCTGTTCCCTTCAATGAAGGGATAAAGGACAAAAAAAAGGAAGATAATAAGGAGCGACAGGAGGCAAATCATTTTTGTCATGTGTAGCTGGAACCTGGAGTGCACTTCCTGTGGATCTTGTGGGGGGGGGGGGGGGTGTGGGGGAGGGGGGGCCGTGGATGGATAAATAAATGGCATGGAAATGTTTTAATTATTTACAACCCAGTACATGGTCCTTCTAGCCACTGAAATCCGTGCCGCCCAATTACACCCCATTAACCTACTGACTCCATACGTTTTTGGAGTGTGGGAGGAAACCTGAGCACCTGGAAGAAACAAACGCAAGTCATGGAGAGAAAGTACAAACCTCTTTACAGAACTCAACAGATTCGAACCAGAGTCACTGGGCACTGAAAAATGTACAAGGTTACAAAGAAGCAGCTGGAGGCTTGGAACTGGACAGCTGCTCTGGTGGAGACCTAACATGGACATGATGGACAGAACAGACTCCTCCATTGTAACCATTCTATGACTTTATAAACCTCACCTGTTTTCAGGTGGCTATCGTGTGGCAAACTGCCCGGGTGAGCAAATCATCTCAGTGTGAAGTCTGATCAGGTGCAAAATTAAAGCCTAACCACAGCCAATCTAAACCCAATCTTAGTGCAATCACATGATTATTTCCATTCACAGAAATAGAGAAAAGTGAGGCAAAAAAACTTTGCCCTGGTGCATGTACTGATCAGGAACCTAGGTCATATGCACAGTACTAAGTGCATTATCCTGACCCAGATAAACTACTGAGCTGGCATAGAAAGATCTCACTCTAATAACACAATTGCAGTGTGCATATATAGCTGGGGAGGCAAGGTCTCCGACCTGAATCATCAGACATCCCAAACTGCTTGACGATCATAACTCAGTGAAAGAAGCTCTTTGGTCTGCCTGAAACCTGGTGGTTTTGTGGGGCACGGTGCAGGAATGCTGCCGACTGGCACATTCCAGGCTGCAGGGGTACGTGCTGAGGGACGCGGTGAGGCTTGGTGCAGCCAATGCAAGGTGCTATGGGGAAGGACTACAGTCTTGAGTCTTTCACTGAGCATTGAGGGCTGAGCCCGAGAGGAAGTGACAGCAGTCGAGCAAATATAAATGAATGTAAGAACAATGTGCAGGGATGGAAATGTACGGATACGAAACTAAGGGTGCACAGAGACTCTGAACAGTTTTCTGTTTGTAAATGATTTACAGTGAATAAAGCCCAATTTTCATTTTTAAAAATCTATTTCTCTTTTTATAGATGCCCAGAAATATCCTTATGAATCTTTCCTGCACCCTTTCTATCCTAATGACATATTTCCTAATAACTAGGAGACTAGGACAGAACACAATTCTCCAAGTGTGGGATCACCAATTTCGAGTACAGTTGTAACATGAACAGAGAACATTTCAGCGCAGTTTCGGCCCACGATGTTGTGTCGACCTATATATACCTACCCCAAAAAAAAAGGCCTCTTTACCTCATAACCCTCTATTTTTCTTTCATCCATTTGCCTGTCAAAGAGTCTCTTATATGTCCCTATCTTTAAGCCTCCACCACCACCCCTGGCAAGGCATTCCAGCCACCCAAAACTCTTTGTGCAAAAAACTTAACCCCTGATGTCTTCCCTAGACTTTCCTCCCTTCACTTTGTACAGATGTCCTCTGATGTTTGCTACTCCTGCCCTGGGAAAAAGGCAGTGGCTCTCTACGCTCTCATAATCTCATAAACTCTCATATCTAGGCCTCTCAAAATGTTTAGACCTCTATGAAGTCCCTTCTCATCTTCTTCACGCCAAAGAGAAAAGTCCCAGCTCTGTTAACCTTGCCTCATAAGATACGTTCTCCATCCAGGTAACATCCTGGTAAATCTCCTCTGCATTCTCTCCATAGCTTCCACACCTTCCAATGAGGTGACCAGAATTGACCATAACATTCTAAAGACATCCCTGCTGCTGTACTCCACACCCTGACTGATGAAGCCAAATATGCCAAATACATCGTCACA